>NC_084584.2:7822500-7865000 GCF_033978685.3 Nerophis lumbriciformis | reverse complement strand
TGTAATCAATATGTGGTCAAGCTGACGTTCACGCGTCATCACGTGCACCAAGAAATGTATTTGTGTTTCAAAAGGAAGTCTTTTCACGTCTTTCTACTCAGTTATTGCTTCAACTCCTGAATTAATCAGATTTATTACATTTTATTACTATTTTTATTCTATTTTTGCATGGTAAAAAACAAGAGTCAAAATGTATTAATAAAATGTTTTTTATTTAATAAGAAAAAATTATTTTAAATGAATACTAACTTATAAATGTATTCCTTTGAAAAAATACAACAACAACAATAATAATAAACATTATTAAATGTTTAACTGAACATGAATATTCTTATTTATTTACACATTCGTTTTAGTACACTTTTATTCTATTTTTGCATGGTAAAAAATAAATACAAATGTAATAAAAAATATAAATATATATTAAGTCACCTATAATACTAATAATAAATAATAATATACTTAGTCACCTATAATACTAATAATTAATAATATATACTAAGTCACCTATAATACTAATAATGAATAATATATACTTAGTCACCTATAATACTAATAATTAATAATAATACACTTAGTCACCTATAATACTAATAATTAATAATATATACTTAGTCACCTATAATACTAATAATTAATAATATATACTTAGTCATCTATAATACTACTGATAATATATACTTAGTCACCTATAATACTAATAATGAATAATAATACACTTAGTCACCTATAATACTAATAATTAATAATATATACTTAGTCACCTATAATACTAATAATTAATCATATATACTTAGTCATATATAATACTAATAATAATATATACTTAGTCACCTATAATAATAATAATAATAATGATTAATAATACACTTAGTCACCTACAATACTAATAATTAATCATATATACTTAGTCACCTATAATACTAATAATGAATAATAATATACTTAGTCACCTATAATACTAATAATGAATAATATATACTTAGTCACCTATAATACTAATAATGAATAATAATATATATGTCACCTATAATACTAACAATGAATAATATATACTTAGTCACCTATAATAATAATAATGATTAATAATACACTTAGTCACCTATAATACTAATAATTAATCATATATACTTAGTCACCTATAATACTAATATAGAAACATATATACTTAGTCACCTATAATACTAATAATGAATAATAATACACTTAGTCACCTATAATACTAATAATTAATAATATATACGTAGTCACCTATAATACTATCCATCCATCCATCCATTTTCTACCGCTTATTTCCTTCAGGGTGGCGGGGGGCGCTGGAGCCTATCTCAGCTACAATCGGGCAGAAGGCAGTGTACACCCTGGACAAGTCACCACCTCATACTAATAATGAATAATAATATACTTAGTCACCTATAATACTAATAATGAATAATATATACTTAGTCACCTATAATACTAATAATGAATAATAATATACTTAGTCACCTATAATACTAATAATGAATTATAATAAACTTAGTCACCTATAATACTAATAATGAATTATAATAAACTTAGTCACCTATAATACTAATAATGAATAATAATATACTTAGTCACCTATAATACTAACAATGAATAATATATACTTAGTCACCTATAATACTAATAATGAATAATAATGCACTTAGTCACCTATAATACTAATAATGAATAATAATATACTTAGTCACCTATAATACTAATAATGAATAATATATACTTAGTCACCTATAATACTAATAATGAATAATAATATACTTAGTCACCTATAATACTAATAATGAATAATAATGCACTTAGTCACCTATAATACTAATAATGAATAATATATACTTAGTCACCTATAATACTAATAATGAATAATAATATACTTAGTCACCTATAATACTAATAATGAATAATAATGCACTTAGTCACCTATAATACTAATAATGAATAATATATACTTAGTCACCTATAATACTAATAATGAATAATAATATACTTAGTCACCTATAATACTAACAATGAATAATAATAAACTTAGTCACGTATAATACTAATAATGAATAATAATACACTTAGTCACCTATAACACTAATCATTATCAATATATACTTAGTTACCTATAATACTAATAATGAATAATAATATACTTAGTCACCTATAATACTAATAATTAATCATATATACTTAGTCACCTATAATACTAATAATGAATAATAATACACTAAGTCACCTTTAACACAAAGCTGGCACAATATCAGTCTTCTGTTCCTAGTCTCTGACACGACATGTCTGCTGTTCCTAGTCTCCTACATGACATGTCTTCTGTTCCTAGTCTCCTACATGACATGTCTGCTGTTCCTAGTCTCCTACATGACATGTCTTCTGTTCCTAGTCTCCTACATGACATGTCTTCTGTTCCTAGTCTCCTACATGACATGTCTGCTGTTCCTAGTCTCCTACATGACATGTCTTCTGTTCCTAGTCTCCTACATGACATGTCTGCTGTTCCTAGTCTCCTACATGACATGTCTTCTGTTCCTAGTCTCCTACATGACATGTCTTCTGTTCCTAGTCTTCTACATGACATGTCTGCTGTTCCTAGTCTCCTACACAACATGTCTTCTATTCCTAGTCTCCTACATGACATGTCTTCTGTTCCTAGTCTCCTACATGACATGTCTTCTGTTCCTAGTCTCCTACATGACATGTCTTCTGTTCCTAGTCTCTTACATGACATGTCTTCTGTTCCTAGTCTCCTACACGTCATGTCTGCTGTTCCTAGTCTCTGACACGACATGTCTGCTGTTCCTAGTCTCCTACATGACATGTCTTCTGTTCCTAGTCTCCTACATTACATGTCTTCTGTTCCTAGTCTCCTACATGACATGTCTGCTGTTCCTAGTCTCCTACATGACATGTCTGCTGTTCCTAGTCTCCTACATGACATGTCTTATGTTCCTAGTCTCCTACATGACATGTCTGCTGTTCCTAGTCTCCTACATGACATGTCTTCTGTTCCTAGTCTCCTACATGACATGTCTTCTGTTCCTAGTCTCCTACATGACATGTCTGCTGTTCCTAGTCTCTGACACGACATGTCTGCTGTTCCTAGTCTCTGACACGACATGTCTGCTGTTCCTAGTCTCCTACATGACATGTCTGCTGTTCCTAGTCTCCTACATGACATGTCTTCTGTTCCTAGTCTCCTACATGACATGTCTTCTGTTCCTAGTCTCCTACATGACATGTCTGCTGTTCCTAGTCTCCTACATGACATGTCTTCTGTTCCTAGTCTCCTACATGACATGTCTTCTGTTCCTAGTCTCCTACACGACATGTCTGCTGTTCCTAGTCTCCTACATGACATGTCTTCTGTTCCTAGTCTCCTACATGACATGTCTTCTGTTCCTAGTCTCCTACATGACATGTCTTCTGTTCCTAGTCTCCTACATGACATGTCTTCTGTTCCTAGTCTCCTACATGACATGTCTTCTATTCCTAGTCTCCTACATGACATGTCTGCTGTTCCTAGTCTCTGACACGACATGTCTGCTGTGCGTGGAGAACAGGAAGTGGACGAGCGGGGGCTTTTTCTGCACCGCACGTTGTGACACCTCCACAGGAAGTGGCGTCTAAAGTGAAAACTGAAAAGAGCATTTGGAGAGCGATCTGACGCTCACGGACACGCTCGTGTTGGCGTTTCCTCAATTCTACAGAAGGAGGAAGCGCCTTTGAGAAGGCCGGAGGAGAAGGAAGTCACCATGAAGGCCGACAGCAGCAGGTTGGTGTGACAAACATCTTCTTCTTGACGCACACCTGCACACTCCTGTCCACTTTACTCCTGCTCTGCTCTGGTCTGGTCTGGTCTGGTCTGGCTTCTCTGCTCTGGTTTGGCTTCTCTGCTCTGGTCTGATCTGGCTTCTCTGCTCTGGTTTGGCTTCTCTGCTCTGGTCTGATCTGGCTTCTCTGCTCTGGTCTGGGTTCTCTGCTTTGGTCTGGTTTCTCTGCTTTGGTCTGGTTTCTCTGCTCTGGTTTGGCTTCTCTGCTCTGGTTTGGTTTCTCTGCTCTGGTCTGGCTTCTCTGCTCTGGTCTGGTCTGGTTTGGCTTCTCTGCTCTGGTCTGATCTGGCTTCTCTGCTCTGATCTGGGTTCTCTGCTTTGATCTGGTTTCTCTGCTTTGGTCTGGTTTCTCTGCTCTGGTCTGGCTTCTCTGCTCTGGTCTGGGTTCTCTGCTTTGGTCTGGTTTCTCTGCTCTGGTCTGGTTTCTCTGCTCTGGTTTGGGTTCTTTTGCGCCGTGCCGTGAAAGTAGGGCCAGCTGGGAGGTGGACTCAGGTGTGCACATGTGACGTGTCTCTGTACTTTCTTGGAAACACCTGGAACTGTGTCAGTGAGGAGTCCTTCACATGGCTGGCCTGGTCCAGCACCTTGTTCTGGGTGCCACATGTCCAGGAAGGTAAGGACTTCTTCCCTCTCTCTGAGTCTTATCTGGTGTATTGCCCAGGGCCACAGTGGACATTTGGTCACTTTTTAAGGACCTTCATCAAAGGCCAGTTTTTTTTAACTGAACTCAAAGTCCAAACCCTGGAAGAGAGGACTTAGGACAGAACCCTGTGGAACACCAGGAGTCTAGTTGAAGACAGTGGTTTATATTTCTACACTGATGCCATGGAAAAGAACAAACAATAGTCTTTTACTAAGTGGAAGTGAATTGTATACAAATCAATAATATCCAAAATAATAAGATTTATTCATTCAAATGTACTGAAAAAAGTCTGTTTTCTGTCCAAAATGTCCGAAAAATGATGAAGGTCATGTGATTCATTTTGATCCATTTCAGCTGTAATTAACAATATATCAATAATAAATGTCCGTGTTTATCTGTAAATAACAATATATCAATAATAAATGTCAGTGTTTATCTGTAAATAACAATATATCAATAATAAATGTCAGTGTTTATCTGTAAATAACAATATATCAATAATAAATGTCAGTGGTTATCTGTAAATAACAATATATCAATAAGACATGTCAGTGTTTTTCTATAACTAACAATATATCAATAATAAATGTCAATGTTTGTATGTAAATAACAATATATCAATAATACATGTCAGTGTGTATCTGTAAATAACAATATATCAATAATAAATGTCAGTGTGTATCTGTAAATAACAATATATCAATAATAAATGTCAGTGTTTATATGTAAATAACAATATATCAATAATAAATGTCCGTGTTTATCTGTAAATAACAATATATCAATAATAAATGTCCGTGTTTATCTGTAAATAACAATATATCAATAATAAATGTCAATGTTTGTATGTAAATAACAATATATTAATTATACATGTTAGTGTGTATCTGTAAATAACAATATATCAATAATAAATGTCAGTGTTTATATGTAAATAACAATATATCAATAATAAATGTCAGTGTTTATATGTAAAAAACAATATATCAATAATAAATGTCAGTGTTTATCTGTAAATAACAATATATCAGGAATAAATGTCAGTGTTTATCTGTAAATAACAATACATCAATAATAAATGTCCATGTGTATCTGTGAATAACAATATATCAATAACAAATGTCAACATTTATCTGTAAATAACAATACATCATTAATACATGTCAGTGTTTATCTGTAAATAACAATATATCAATAATAAATGTCGGTGTTTATCTGTAAATAACAATAAATCAATAAGACATGTCAGTGTTTATCTATAAATAACAATATATCAATAATAAATGTCAATGTTTGTATGTAAATAACAATATATCAATAATACATGTTAGTGTGTATCTGTAAATAACAATATATCAATAATAAATGTCAGTGTTTATATGTAAATAACAATATATCAATAATAAATGTCAGTGTTTATATGTAAAAAAAACAATATATCAATAATAAATGTCAGTGTTTATCTGTAAATAACAATATATCAGGAATAAATGTCAGTGTTTATCTGTAAATAACAATACATCAATAATAAATGTCCATGTGTATCTGTGAATAACAATATATCAATAACAAATGTCAACATTTATCTGTAAATAACAATACATCAATAATACATGTCAGTGTTTATCTGTAAATAACAATATATCAATAATAAATGTCAGTGTTTATCTGTAAATAACAATATATCAATGATAAATGCCAGTGTTTATCTGTAAATAACAATATATCAAGAATAAATGTCAGTGTTTATCTGTAAATAACAATATATCAATAATAAATGTCAGTGTTTATCTGTAAATAACAATATATCAATAATAAATGTCAGTGTTTATCTGTAAATAACAATATATCAATAATAAATGTCAGTGTTTATCTGTAAATAACAATATGTCAATAATAAATGTCCATGTGTATCTGTGAATAACAATATATCAATAACAAATGTCAACATGTATCTGTAAATAACAATACATCAATAATACATGTCAGTGTTTATCTGTAAATAACAATATATCAATAATACATGTCAGTGTTTTTCTGTAAATAACAATATATCAATAATAAATGTCAGTGTTTATCAGTAAATAACAATATATCAATGATAAATGTCAGTGTTTATCTGTAAATAACATTATATCAATAATGCATGTCAGTGTTTATCTCTAAATAACAATACATCAATAATAAATGTCAGTGTTTCTCTGTAAATAACAATAATAAATGTCAGTGTTTCTCTGTAAATAACAATATATCAATAATACATGTCAGTGTTTATCTGTAAATAACAATATATCAATAATAGATGTCAGTGTTTATCTGTAAATAACAATATATCAATAATAAATGTCAGTGTTTATCTGTAAATAACAATATATCAATAATAAATGTCCATGTGTATCTGTGAATAACAATATATCAATAACAAATGTCAACATGTATCTGTAAATAACAATACATCAATAATACATGTCAGTGTTTATCTGTAAATAACAATATATCAATAATAAATGTCAGTGTTTATCTGTAAATAACAATATATCAATAATAAATGTCAGTGTTTATCTGTAAATAACAATATATCAATAATAAATGTCAGTGTTTATCTGTAAATAACAATATATCAATAATAAATGTCCATGTGTATCTGTGAATAACAATATATCAATAACAAATGTCAACATGTATCTGTAAATAACAATACATCAATAATACATGTCAGTGTTTATCTGTAAATAACAATATATCAATAATAAATGTCAGTGTTTATCTGTAAATAACAATATATCAATAATAAATGTCAGTGTTTATCTGTAAATAACAATATATCAATAATAAATGTCCATGTGTATCTGTGAATAACAATATATCAATAACAAATGTCAACATGTATCTGTAAATAACAATACATCAATAATACATGTCAGTGTTTATCTGTAAATAACAATATATCAATAATAAATGTCAGTGTTTATCTGTAAATAACAATATATCAATAATAAATGTCAGTGTTTATCTGTAAATAACAATATATCAATAATAATATATACAAGGTTAAAAACTATAAAACAATAGCACTGTTGTGTTTCTAGGACTTTGCTGCAAAGATGTTTGCCTCCCAGGTTGGGAACTCAAACCGGATTTTCACCCGAGCCACCGGTTGATGACCTCTGTTTAAGGGACTGTGACGTTGTCCCCTGGGCCACGGATAATGACCCCTGTTTAAAAACTGTGACGTTGTCCCCCAGACCACCGGATAATGGCTTCTGTTTAAGGGACTGTGACGTTGTCCCCCGGACCACCGGATAATGACCTCTGTTTAAGGGACTGTGACGTTGTCCCCCGGGCCACCGGTTGATGACCTCTGTTTAAGGGACTGTGACGTTGTACCCCAGGCCACCGGGGGTTGACCCGTGTTTAATGGACTGCGACGTTGTCCCCCGGACCACCGGATGATGACCTCTGTTTAAGGGACTGTGAGGTTGTCCCCCGAACCACCGGATGATGACCCCTGTTTGAGGGACTGTGACGTTGGCCCCCGGGCCACCGGTTGATGACCCCTGTTAAAGGGACTGTGAGGTTGTTCCCTGGACCACCAGTTGATGATCCCTGTTAAAGGGACTGTGAGGTTGTTACCTGGACCATCGGATGATGACCCCTGTTTAAGGGACTGTGACGTTGTCCCCCGGGTCACCGGTTGATGACCTCTGTTTAAGGGACTGTGACGTTGGCCCCCGGACCACCGGATAATGACCCCTGTTTAAGGGACTGTGATGTTGGCCCCCGGACCACCGGATAATGACCCCTGTTTAAGGGACTGTGACGTTGACCCCCGGGCCACCGGTTGATGACCTCTGTTTAAGGGACTGTGACGTTGTCCCCCGCACCACTGGATAATGACCCCTGTTTAAGGGACTGTGACGTTGTCCCCCGGACCACCGGATGATGTCCTCTGTTAAAGGGACTGTGAGGTTGTCCCCCGGATCACCAGTTGATGACCCCTGTTTAAGGGACTGTGAGGTTGTCCCCCGGACCACCGGATGATGACCCCTGTTTGAGGGACTGTGACGTTGGCCCCCGGGCCACCGGTTGATGACCCCTGTTAAAGGGACTGTGAGGTTGTTCCCTGGACCACCAGTTGATGATCCCTGTTAAAGGGACTGTGAGGTTGTTACCTGGACCATCGGATGATGACCCCTGTTTAAGGGACTGTGACGTTGTCCCCCGGGTCACCGGTTGATGACCTCTGTTTAAGGGACTGTGACGTTGGCCCCCGGACCACCGGATAATGACCCCTGTTTAAGGGACTGTGATGTTGGCCCCCGGACCACCGGATAATGACCCCTGTTTAAGGGACTGTTACGTTGTCCCCCGGGCCACCGGTTGATGACCTCTGTTTAAGGGACTGTGACGTTGTCCCCCGCACCACTGGATAATGACCCCTGTTTAAGGGACTGTGACGTTGTCCCCCGGACCACCGGATAATGACCCCTGTTTAAGGGACTGTGAGGTTGTCCCCCGGGCCACTGGTTGATGACCTCTGTTTAAGGGACTGTGACGTTGTCCCCCGGGTCACCGGTTGATGACCCCTGTTTAAGGGACTGTGACGTTGTCCCCCGGACCACCGGATAATGACCCCTGTTTAAGGGACTGTGACGTTGTCCCCTGGGCCACGGATAATGACCCGTGTTTAATGGACTGTGAGGTTGTCCCCCGGACCACCGGATGATGACCCCTGTTTAAGGGACTGTGATGTTGTCCCCCGGGCCACCGGTTGATGACCTCTGTTTAAGGGACTGTGAGGTTGTCCCCCGGGCCACCGGTTGATGACCCCTGTTTAAGGGACTGTGACGTTGTCCCCTGGGCCACGGATAATGACCCCTTTTTAATGGACTGTGAGGTTGTTCCCTTGACCATCGGATGATGACCTCTGTTTAAGGGACTGTGAGGTTGTCCCCCGGACCACCGGATGATGACCCCTGTTTGAGGGACTGTGAGGTTGTTCCCTGGACCATCGGATGATGACCTGTGTTTAAGGGACTGTGAGGTTGACCCCCGGACCACCGGATGATGACCCCTGTTTGAGGGACTGTGACGTTGTCCCCTGGGCCACGGATAATGACCCCTGTTTAATGGACTGTGAGGTTGTTCCCTGGACCATCGGATGATGACCTGTGTTTAAGGGACTGTGAGGTTGTCCCCCGGACCACCGGATGATGACCCCTGTTTGAGGGACTGTGACGGGTTCTCCTTTGTTTGCAGACATCAAGTGACAGAGAGGAAGAGCCGACTCAATCTCACCAGGTTTGGCTCCCATGAAAATGTCAGCCAGCACAAAAAGAGTCCATCCAGCACGTGAGTTCCAGGGATTTCATTTAGACCAGCATGATTGGTATTTGACCCCAGCTTTGAGGTCCACACGTGTAGGACTTTGCTGCCGGGTCCTCTAACCGCCATCTTTTCTCAGCATTTCAGCAGAGACGGCTCTGCAATGGAGCGAGTCCTTTGAAGAACTGATGAAGAACTCAGGTCAGTTGAAACCTGGGCGGTGAAGCCGGGTCACTGCTCACGCTCAGCCGCGGTGTATTCGTCAAAAAATATTGAGAGCCTTATTTGTCGCAATGCACGTTTTTAATGTTTGCAACTTCCTCATTATCACAAAATGGCTCCTTTGTGCGCCGTAGAAAGTGTGAAAAAGTGCTCCCGAGTGAGAGGAGCCACAATAACGAGTGCGATTCAATAAAAATATCATTAAAGTTTAACTGCAAACAAATGATCAAACATCCCTGGATAATGTTTTTGTTTATTTACCGTACATAACCACTGGTATTTAAGTCGCACCCACCAACTTTGAGAAGAAATAAATGTGCATTAGCCACACCTGACTTTAGGTACTAACTATTTAGTCAATGAAGTCATCGTCATGGACCCACTAGCTGCGCAAGATAACTCTCCAATCAACTAAATAGACTCAATAAGAGGAGTTAACTCCTAGCTAGCTCTCCAATCAGCTAAACAGACTCAATAAGAGGAGTTAACTCCTAGCTAGCTCTCCAATCAACTAAACAGACTCAATAAGAGGAGTTAACTCCTAGCTAGCTCTCCAATCAACTAAACAGACTCAATAAGAGGAGTTAACTCCTAGCTAGCTCTCCAATCAACTAAACAGACTCAAAAAGAGGAGTTAACTCCTAGCTAGCTCTCCAATCAGCTAAACAGACTCAATAAGAGGAGTTGTTAACTCCTAGCTAGCTCTTTAATCAACTAAACAGACTCAATAAGAGGAGTTAACTCCTAGCTAGCTCTCCAATCAGCTAAACAGACTCAATAAGAGGAGTTGTTAACTCCTAGCTAGCTCTCCAATCAACTAAACAGACTCAATAAGAGGAGTTAACTCCTAGCTAGCTCTCAATCAACTAAACAGACTCAATAAGAGGAGTTAACTCCTAGCTAGCTCTCCAATCAGCTAAACAGACTCAATAAGAGGAGTTGTTAACTCCTAGCTAGCTCTCCAATCAACTAAACAGACTCAATAAGATGAGTTAACTCCTAGCTAGCTCTCCAATCAACTAAACAGACTCAATAAGAGGAGTTAACTCCTAGCTAGCTCTCAATCAACTAAACAGACTCAATAAGAGGAGTTGTTAACTCCTAGCTAGCTCTCCAATCAACTAAACAGACTCAATAAGAGGAGTTAACTCCTAGCTAGCTCTCCAATCAACTAAACAGACTCAATAAGAGGAGTTAACTCCTAGCTAGCTCTCCAATCAGCTAAACAGACTCAATAAGAGGAGTTAACTCCTAGCTAGCTCTCCAATCAGCTAAACAGACGCAATAAGAGGAGTTAACTCCTAGCTAGCTCTCCAATCAACTAAACAGACTCAATAAGAGGAGTTGTTAACTCCTAGCTAGCTCTCCAATCAACTAAACAGACTCAATAAGAGGAGTTAACTCCTAGCTAGCTCTCCAATCAACTAAACAAACTCAATGAGAGGAGTTGTTAACTCCTAGCTAGCTCTCCAATCAACTAAACAGACTCAATAAGAGGAGTTAACTCCTAGCTAGCTCTCCAATCAACTAAACAGACTCAATAAGAGGAGTTAACTCCTAGCTAGCTCTCCAATCAACTAAACAGACTCAATAAGAGGAGTTGTTAACTCCTAGCTAGCTCTTTAATCAACTAAACAGACTCAATAAGAGGAGTTAACTCCTAGCTAGCTCTCCAATCAGCTAAACAGACTCAATAAGAGGAGTTGTTAACTCCTAGCTAGCTCTCCAATCAACTAAACAGACTCAATAAGAGGAGTTGTTAACTCCTAGCTAGCTCTCCAATCAACTAAACAGACTCAATAAGATGAGTTAACTCCTAGCTAGCTCTCCAATCAGCTAAACAGACTCAATAAGAGGAGTTGTTAACTCCTAGCTAGCTCTCCAATCAACTAAACAGACTCAATAAGAGGAGTTAACTCCTAGCTAGCTCTCCAATCAACTAAACAGACTCAATAAGAGGAGTTAACTCCTAGCTAGCTCTCCAATCAACTAAACAGACTCAATAAGAGGAGTTAACTCCTAGCTAGCTCTCCAATCAGCTAAACAGACTCAATAAGAGGAGTTAACTCCTAGCTAGCTCTCCAATCAGCTAAACAGACGCAATAAGAGGAGTTAACTCCTAGCTAGCTCTCCAATCAACTAAACAAACTCAATAAGAGGAGTTGTTAACTCCTAGCTAGCTCTCCAATCAACTAAACAGACTCAATAAGAGGAGTTAACTCCTAGCTAGCTCTCCAATCAACTAAACAGACTCAATAAGAGGAGTTAACTCCTAGCTAGCTCTCCAATCAGCTAAACAGACGCAATAAGAGGAGTTAACTTCTAGCTAGCTCTCCAATCAACTAAACAGACTCAATAAGAGGAGTTAACTCCTAACTAGCTCTCCAATCAACTAAACAGACTCAATAAGAGGAGTTAACTCCTAACTAGCTCTCCAATCAACTAAACAGACTCAATAAGAGGAGTTAACTCCTAGCTAGCTCTCCAATCAACTAAACAGACTCAATAAGAGGAGTTAACTCCTAACTAGCTCTCCAATCAACTAAACAGACTCAATAAGAGGAGTTAACTCCTAACTAGCTCTCCAATCAACTAAACAGACTCAATAAGAGGAGTTAACTCCTAGCTAGCTCTCCAATCAACTAAACAGACTCAATAAGAGGAGTTAACTCCTAACTAGCTCTCCAATCAACTAAACAGACTCAATAAGAGGAGTTAACTCCTAGCTAACTCTCCAATCAGCTAAACAGACTCAATAAGAGGAGTTAACTCCTAGCTAGCTCTCCAATCAGCTAAACAGACTCAATAACTCCACGGTGACGTTTTGGTGAATTTGCAAAAGTGAAACAACCAAAAAGAATGCAATTGTAAGTTAATAATACTAACAAAGGCACTCATAAACCTGTTAGCATAATGATGCTAACTTGAACACAGTATGATAGCAGGTACGTACAAACATGCATGGCAACACTACTAAGTAAACATTGTTTTAGTTATTTTGTGAAACTACTAAGTAAACATTGTTTTAGTTATATTGTGAAACTACTAAGTAAACATAGTTTTAGTTATTTTGTGAAACTACTAAGTAAACATTGTTTTAGTTATTTTGTGAAACTACTAAGTAAACATTGTTTTAGTTATATTGTGAAACTACTAAGTAAACACAGTTTGAGTTATATTTTGAAACTACTAAGTAAACATTGTTTGAGTTATATTGTGAAACTACTAAGTAAACATTGTTTTAGTTATATTGTGAAACTACTAAGTAAACATAGTTTTAGTCATATTGTGAAACTACTAAGTAAACATAGTTTTAGTCATATTGTGAAACTACTAAGTAAACATAGTTTGAGTTATATTGTGAAACTACTAAGTAAACATAGTTTTAGTTATATTGTGAACCTATTAAGTAAACATAGTTTTAGTTATATCGTGAAACTACTAAGTAAACATAGTTTTAGTCATATTGTGAAACTACTTAGTAAACATAGTTTTAGTTATATTGTGAAACTACTAAGTAAACATTGTTTGAGTTATATTGTGAAACTACTAAGTAAACATTGTTTTAGTTATATTGTGAAACTACTAAGTAAACATTGTTTAGTTATATTGTGAAACTACTAAGTAAACATAGTTTTAGTTATATTGTGAAACTACTAAGTAAACATTGTGTGAGTTATATTGTGAAACTACTAAGTAAACATAGTTTTAGTTGTATTGTGAAACTACTAAGTAAACATTGTTTTAGTTATATTGTGAAACTACTTCGTAAACATTGTTTTAGTTATATTGTGAAACTACTAAGTAAACATTGTTTGAGTTATATTGTGAAACTACTAAGTAAACATTGTTTGAGTTATATTGTGAAACTACTAAGTAAACATAGTTTTAGTTATTTTGTGAAACTACTAAGTAAACATTGTTTTAGTTATATTGTGAAACTACTAAGTAAACATTGTTTGAGTTATATTGTGAAACTACTAAGTAAACATAGTTTTAGTTATATTGTGAAACTACTAAGTAAACATTGTTTTAGTTGTATTGTGAAACTACTAAGTAAACATTGTTTTAGTTATTTTGTGAAACTACTTAGTAAACATTGTTTTAGTTATATTGTGGAACTACTAAGTAAACATTGTTTGAGTTATATTGTGAAACTACTAAGTAAACATAGTTTTAGTTGTGTTGTGAAACTACTAAGTAAACATTGTTTTAGTTATATTGTGAAACTACTAAGTAAACATTGTTTTAGTTATATTGTGAAACTACTAAGTAAACATAGTTTTAGTCATATTGTGAAACTACTAAGTAAACATAGTTTTAGTCATTTTGTGAAACTACTAAGTAAACATAGTTTGAGTTATATTGTGAAACTACTAAGTAAACATAGTTTTAGTTATATTGTGAACCTATTAAGTAAACATAGTTTTTGTTATATCGTGAAACTACTAAGTAAACATAGTTTTAGTCATATTGTGAAACTACTTAGTAAACATAGTTTTAGTTATATTGTGAAACTACTAAGTAAACATTGTGTGAGTTATATTGTGAAACTACTAAGTAAGCATTGTTTTAGTTATATTGTGAAACTACTAAGTAAACATTGTTTAGTTATATTGTGAAACTACTAAGTAAACATAGTTTTAGTTATATTGTGAAACTACTAAGTAAACATTGTGTGAGTTATATTGTGAAACTACTAAGTAAACATAGTTTTAGTTGTATTGTGAAACTACTAAGTAAACATTGTCTTAGTTATTTTGTGAAACTACTAAGTAAACATTGTTTTAGTTATATTGTGAAACTACTTAGTAAACATTGTTTTAGTTATATTGTGGAACTACTAAGTAAACATTGTTTGAGTTATATTGTGAAACTACTAAGTAAACATAGTTTTAGTTGTATTGTGAAACTACTAAGTAAACATTGTTTTAGTTATTTTGTGAAACTACTAAGTAAACATTGTTTGAGTTATATTGTGAAACTACTAAGTAAACATAGTTTTAGTTATATTGTGAAACTACTAAGTAAACATTGTTTTAGTTATTTTGTGAAACTACTAAGTAAACATAGTTTTTGTCATATTGTGAAACTACTAAGTAAACATTGTGTGAGTTACATTGTGAAACTACTAAGTAAACATAGTTTTAGTTATATTGTGAAACTACTAAGTAAACACAGTTTGAGTTATATTGTGAAACTACTAAGTAAACACAGTTTGAGTTATATTTTGAAACTACTAAGTAAACACAGTTTGAGTTATATTGTGAAACTACTAAGTAAACATTGTTGTAGTCATATTGTGAAACTACTAAGTAAACATTGTTGTAGTCATATTGTGAAACTACTAAGTAAACATAGTTTTAGTTATATTGTGAAACGGTTGCTTCGAGTGATGAATGTAGAATGTTTTTGAGCAGAAATGCTATAGACGATTGGTAGACAAAACTGGATATACTTCCGGTTCAAGGCACAAAACCCGAAGTATATTTTGGAGTGGTCCAAGAAGATGGCACCGTAGCACAAACAATAGCACACCTTTAAACAAACACTAGCACACCTTTAAACAAACAATAGCACACCTTTAAACAAACACTAGCACACCTTTAAACAAACAATAGCACACCTTTAAACAAACACTAGCACACCTTTAAACAAACAATGGCACACCTTTAAACAAACACTAGCACACCTTTAAACAAACAATAGCACACCTTCAAACAAACAATAGCACACCTTTAAACAAACAATAGCACACCTTTAAACAAACAATAGCACACCTTTACACAAACAATAGCACACTTTTAAACAAACAATAGCACACCTTTAAACAAACAATAGCACACCTTTAAACAAACAATAGCACACCTTTAAACAAGCAATAGCACACCTTTAAACAAACAATAGCACACCTTTAAACACTAGCACACCTTTAAACAAACAATAGCACACCTTTAAACAAACAATAGCACACCTTTAAACAAACAATAGCACACCTTTAAACAAACACTAGCACACCTTTAAACAAACAATAGCACACCTTTTCAGTGTTTCATGACAAATGTTTGTGGAATGCAGAAGAAGAAGAGGAATGAGTGTGTCAAATACGGAACTTGAAGCACATTCAGCTGACCTTTAAATGAGGAAGTTGTTTTCACATCCTTCACTTTGTTTTGAACACACGCTTTCTTCTCCTTCCGGCGTGTTGCCCAGGTAACCAGCTGCACTTGCTTTCAGACGGGGTGGAGACCTTCTCTCGCTTCCTGCGCACTGAGTTCAGTGAGGAGAACCTGGACTTCTGGCTGGCGTGTGAAGAATACCACACCTTGCACTCGGACAAGAAGCTGACGTCCAAAGCCAAACATATCTACGCTCTTTTTATTGAGTCGGACGCCCCTAAAGAGGTAGGGAACGTTCATGAAGATGTTCTAGTCACCTGGAGATGGAGAACATTTCGGGCGTGTTCCTCAAAGTATCTCTGGGAGGGTTCTAGTGGCTCACTCACCTGGAAGCAAAGAGGCTTCAAGCACACTTTCATGCAGCTCAGACAAAAGTGGTCAGACAGAGAGAGCTGTGTTTTTGGAAGATGTTCCTTTAGATGTTCCTTTAGGTGTCCCTTTAGATGTTCCTTCAGGTGTTCCTTTAGATGTTCCTTTTGATGTTCCTTTAGATGTTCCTTTAGATGTTCTTTTAGATGTTCCTTCAGATGATTATTTAGATGTTCCTTCAGATGTTCCTTTAGATGTTCCTTTATATGTTCCTTTAGATGTTCCTTCAGATGTTCCTTTAGATGTTCCTTTAGATGTTCCTTTAGATGATCCTTCAGATGATCCTTCAGATGTTCCTTCAGTCGTTCCTTTAGATGTTCCTTTAGATGTTCCTTTAGATGTTCCTTTAGATGTTCCTTTAGATGTTCCTTGAGATGTTCCTTTAGATGTGGCTTCTTATTTTTCTTCTTCTTCTTCTTCTTCTTCTTCTTCTTCTTCTTCTTCTTCTTCTTCTTCTTCTTCTTCTTCTTCTTCTTCTTCTTCTTCTTCTCCTTCTCCTTCTTCTTCCTCGTCTTCTTCTTCTCCTTCTTTTCCTTCTTCTTTTTTTTCTTCTTCTTCTCCTCTTTTTTCTTCTTTTTCTTCTTCTTGTACTTCTTTTTTTTTCTCCTTCTTCTTCTTCTTCTTCTCCTCCTTCTTCTTTTTTCTTTTTCTTTTTCTTTTTCTTTTTCTTCTTCTTCTTCTTCTCCTTCTTCTTCTCCCTCTTCTCCTTCTCCTTCTTCTTCTTCTTCTCCTTCTCCTTCTTCTTCTTCTTCATCTTTTCTTCCTCGTCTTCTTCTCCTTCTCCTTCTCCTTCTCCTTCTCCTTCTCCTTCTTCTTCCTTGTCTTCTTCTTCTTCTTCTTCTTTTTTTCTTCATCTTCTCCTCTTTCTTCTTCTTCTTGTTCTTCTTATTTTTCTTCTTCTTCTTCTTCTTCTTCTTCTCCTTCTCCTTCTCCTTCTCCTTCTTCTTCCTCGTCTTCTTCTTCTCCTTCTTTTCCTTCTTCTTTTTTTTTCTTCTTCTTCTCCTCTTTTTTCTTCTTTTTCTTCTTCTTGTACTTCTTCTTTTTTTCTTCTCCTTCTTCTTCTTCTTCTTCTTCTTCTTCTTTTCTTCTCCTTCATCTTCTTCTTCTTCTTCTTCTCCTCCTTCTTCTTTTTTCTTTTTCTTTTTCTGTTTCTTCTTCTTCTTCTCCTTCTTCTTCTCCCCCTTCTTCTTCTTCTTCTTCTTCTTCTTCTCCTTCTCCTTCTCCTTCTTCTTCTTCTTCTTCTTCTTCTTCTTCTTCTTCTTCCTCCTCATCTTCTTCTTCTTCTTCTTCTTCTTCTTCTTCCTCATCTTCTTCTTCTTCTTCTTCTTCCTCATCTTCTTCTTCTTCTTCCTCATCTTCTTCTTCTTCCTCATCTTCTTCTTCTTCTTCTTCTTCTTCTTCTTCTCCGTCTTCTTCTTCTTCTTCTTCTTCTTCTTTTCCTTCTTCTTCTTTTCCTTCTTCTCCTTTTTCATCTTCTTCTCCTTCTTCGTCTTCTCCTTCTTCTTCTTCCTCGTCTTCTTCTTCTTCTCCTTCTTCTTGTTCTTTTTCTTTTTCTTCTTCTTGTTCTTCTTCTTCTTCTCCCTCTTCTTCCTCGCCTTCTTCGTCTCCTTCGCCTTCTTCTTCTTCAGATGTTGCTCTCTACCTTTAACATGTTCCATGTGATTGAAAGCATTCAGCCTATTTGGGAATCCTCTGCTTTCCTTTGACAAATTCACAGATTTCCCAGAATTCCATGTTTTTCAGGGACATTTTTCTCATTCAAAATGAATTGGCCATTTTTCAAACATCAACTTCAAAATATTCAGCCAATTGTGTGCTCCTTTTCAACAATTATAAATAAATAAAAATTCCCGGATTTCCTAGCATACCCAGTTTTTAGGGACATTTTCCCCATTCAAAATGAATGATCCAGTTTTCAAACATCCACCATTTCCAAATTTTCAATTGATTCATTTCCATATTTCACTCGTCCTGGACATTCAAACTGTTGTTTTTCCAAGTTAAAACATTTTCCAGGAATTCCCAGTTTTCCAAAATTCTATCTTCACCTTTTTTTCTGTATTCTTTCCACATTTTTCAACCGTTCCACCGTCCAAACATTCCTACTAATCAGGACAAAAAACTGAACTGGAAAAATTCCCTGTTTTCCCCAATTTTCCAGGAATCCCATAATACCATTTCTCAATTCAAAATGTTACTACTTCAACATTTATTGCCCGTTTTGAAAATTTCCAACACCAACTCATTTACAACATTCACATTTTTTTATCATTTTCCCAAAAATGACCGCTTTTCCCGAAATTCCCAAATTTCCATGAAATTCCCATTGAAACGAATGGGGCATTTTTCAAAGTTCCACAACTCCCACATTTTTCATCCGATTCAAACCGTTTCAACTTCAAAATATTCAGCCTGTCCAGGATATGTGTGCTCCCTTTCAACAATTATGCCAAAAAATTCCCCAGATTTCCTAGAATTCCCAGTTTTTAGGGACATTTTCCCCATTCAAAATGAATTATCCATTTTTCAAACATCCACCATTCGCACATTTTTCAACCACTTCAAACCATTCCAACTTCAACCACCGTCTCCCGTCAACACAGACGCTGCAATTATTTTATCTTATATTTGTCTATAAAAGTGTTATAAGTACACCTCTGCATAACAAACAAAAAGAAAGAAACCTAGATCCGTTTGCAACAAATAATACCTGTATTATTATTTTTTTTTTCAATTTGCCTAAAATTCAAAACTAACTCAATTCCTATTTGAACTATACAAAAATGAACTTGACTCGAACCATTTGCTCGTGCAAAATGTAATTAAATCAAAAATAATGAGACATTTAATTGAACAGGAACTCAGGAGGACAATGAATAAAACACGTTAATAACCTTCACTAGAAAAATGGACAATTTGTGCTGATTTCCTTTCTTTGGTCCCCATGAGAAGTCCTGATTGATGTCTGCAGTGACAGCGGGGATTTGAACCCCCAACCTTCTGATCCACCCTCATCAAAAGTCACTTCTGGACCTTTCTGTATCATTTCAAACTTCCAAAAGAGACTTTTTCACAGACAGCTTTTAGAACAACTTCCTGACTCTTATTATCAGTATTTGTCATTTTTCAATAGATTTGCTTTTTTTTCATTCTGTTGACAAAACCAGAATGCGGAAAATTAAAGCGTCTTATCTTCCCAATGATAAGCAGAATATGAGTAGGAGTTACATACGACTATTTTAGCCCTAAATGCTCATTAATTACAGATCCTTCATGTTTATTTATTACAAAAGTTGACTTCAACAAGAGTTAGAGGAACATTTGAGGTGTTGGAGGCAGAACTACTACACACCTGTTCTGCTGCAGCCTTCTTCCCCATTCCAGACTTACACGATGACACGTTGGAGGCAGAACTACTACACACATGTTCTGCTGCAGCCTTCTTCTCCAGTTTAGACTTACAAGATGACACGTTGGAGGCAGAACTACTACACACCTGTTCTGCTGCAGCCTTCTTCTCCAGTTTAGACTTACAAGATGACACGTTTGAGGAAAATGTCTGCAAGTAGCAGCAGAGAAGTGACAATATTGACAATATCAACACTCACCTTCTAGTCAGTCAACTCAAATACATTTTAAATTAAAGCTGCAAGCAGCGATGGACGGGACCGACTTTGACGGCACATAAAATCCAAACCGGAGCAGTAATTAAAACATTTTCGTCAACTTTTAATCAGAAAGGTTCAATCTCTCTCCTGTGCTGGTTTGAAGCCGACACGACAAACGTGAAAAAAGGTGACCGGTTTTTACAAAACTTTTGTTTTGAAGGGGGAATTGCAAACTTTCTGTTGAGTTTTGCTGGGGGTTGTCCATTTATGAAATAAATAAATAGGTTTTTGTTTCATGTCTCTACGACATTCCTACTGGAAGTTACAGGCAGTTTTGTTTTCTTCCTAGGAGCAGTTTTGTCTGTGTTTTATTCCTAGGGGGCACTAGAGCGCAATTTTGAGTTTTGGGGTTGGGTTTTTTATTAGATCGCAATTTTTGCCAGTCCTGATGTGTGTGTCCAGTTTGGTGAGTTTTGAAGCATGTTAAGGGGGTAAAATTGTAGCTCAAAGAGGCAAAAGTGACTGTTTTTACAAAACTTTTGTTTTGAAGGGAGAATTACCAACTTCCTGTTGATTTTTGCTGAAGGGTGTCAGTATATGAAATGTAGGTCTAAGTGAGACCTACATAGAGGTTTTTGTTTCATGTCGCTACGACATTTCTACTGGCAGTTATAGGCAGTTTTGTCTGTGTTTTCTTACTAGGGGGCGCTAGAGCGTAATTTTGAGTTTTGGGGTTTGTTTTTTTATTAGGTGGCAATTTTCGCCAGTCCTGATGTGTGTGTCAAATATGGTGAGTTTTGAAGCATTTTAAGGGGGTCAAATTACAGCTCAAAGAGGCGGCGGAATAATAATAATGAAACCTTACAAATACAATAGGGTCCTCTGTCCCAAAGGGACATTGCGGTCCCTAATTACATTTGAAATAAATGATGTCACAGGACTGTGTTGAGACTAGTTGGACCACCTCAGTCATGGTTTTATGAGCTGAGAAGTGACTTGGTGAAAACCCGGGACAAGACCTAAGTAGAATGTTTCAAGAGGAAACAATCGTATAAATTACAGTCCAGTTAGAGTTGGAATTTTTCAAAACGGACGAGAAATGTTGAAGTAGTAACATTTTGAATTATGAAATTGTATTATGGGATTCCTGGAAATTTGGGAGAACCGGGAATTTTTCCAGTTCAACTTAGTTTTTTGTCCTGATTAAGAGGAATGTTTGGACGGTGGACCGGTTGAAAAATGTGCAAAGTACAGAAAAAAGGGTGAAAATAGGGTTCGGAAAACTGGGAATTCCTGGAATTTTTTTGAACTTGAAAAAATGACAGTTTGAATGTCCAGGATGAGTGGAATATGGAAATGAACCAATTGAAAATGTGGAAATGGTGGATGTTTGAAAAATGGATCATTCATTTTGAATGGGGAAAATGTCCCTAAAAACTATTAATTCCAGGAATCCGGGGAATTTTTGGGATGATTTTTGAAAAGGAGCACACATATCCTGGAAAAGCTGAATATTTTGACGTTGCAACGGTTTGAATTGGATGAAAAATGTGGGAGTTGTGGAACTTTGAAAAATGTCCCATTCATTTCAATGGAAATTTGGGAATTTCGGGAAAAGCGGGAATTTTTTGGGAAAATGCTAAAAAATGGGAATGTTCTAAATGAGTTGGTGTTGGAATTTTTCAAAACTGAGGAGAAATGTTGAAGTAGTAACATTTTCAATTATGAAATTGTATAATGGGATTCCTGGAAATTTGGGAGAACCGGGAATTTTTCCAGTTCAACTTAGTTTTTTGTCCTGATTAAGAGGAATGTTTGGACGGTGGACCGGTTGAAAAATGTGCAGAGTACAGAAAAAAGGGTGAAAATAGGGTTCGGAAAACTGGGAATCCTGGAATTTTTTTGAACTTGAAAAAATGACAGTTTGAATGTCCAGGATGAGTGGAATATGGAAATGAACCAATTGAAAATGTGGAAATGGTGGATGTTTGAAAAATGGATCATTCATTTTGAATGGGGAAAATGTCCCTAAAAACTATGAATTCCAGGAATCCGGGGAATTTTTGGGATGATTTTTGAAAATGAGCACACATATCCTGGAAAAGCTGAATATTTTGAAGTTGCAACGGTTTGAATTGGATGAAAAATGTGGGAGTTGTGGAACTTTGAAAAATGTCCCATTCATTTCAATGGAAATTTGGGAATTTCGGGAAAAGCGGGAATTTTTTGGAAAATGCTAAAAAAAAAATGGGAATGCTCTAAATGAGTTGGTGTTGGAATTTTTCAAAACGGGCGAGAAATGTTGAAGTAGTAACATTTTGAATTGAGAAATTGTACCATGGAATTCCTGGAAGATTTGGGAAAACAGGGAATTTTTCCAGTTAAAAAAACAACTTAGTTTTTTTTCCTGATTAAGAGGAATATTTGGACAGTACAAAGTTTGAAAAATGTAGAAGGAGGAGTCGACAAAAAAAGGGTGAAAAAAGGGTTTGAAAAAACGTGAATTCCTGGAATTTTTTGTACTTGGAAAACTGGTTGTTCGAATGTCCACTGTCTAAACATTCCTCTTAGTCAGGACAAAAAAACAAGTTGGTTTAAGAACTGGAAAAATTTCCCGGTTTTTCCGAAATTCCGTAATATTATTTCTTAATTAAAAAACTGTTACTACTTCAACATTTCTTGACCGATTTGAACGATTCCAACACCAACTCAGGTCATTCAGGACATTCATGCTCATGATTGTTTAAAAAAAAATCCCGCTTTTCCCAAAATTTCCAGGAAGTTCCCATTGAAATGAATGGGACATTTTTTCCAAGTTGCACAATTTCCACATTTTTCAAGCTATTCAAAGCATTCCAACATCAACACATTCCACTCATCCTGGACTTTCAAACTATCATTTTTCAAGGTAATCTTTTTTTTGTTTTAAATCCCATTTTTCCCCAAATTCCCAAATTTCCAGGAAGTTCCCATTGAAATGAATGGGACATTTTTACAAGTTGCACAATTTCCACATTTTTCAAGCTATTCAAAGCATTCCAACATCAACACATTCCACTCATCCTGGACATTCAAACTATAAATTTTCCAAATAAAACAAAATCAAGGAATTCCTAAAATTCCCGAATTTTCAAACCCTATTTTCACCCTTTTTTCTGTCGACTACCCCTTCCACATATTCTAACCCACTTCAACCGTTCCACCATCAAAACATTCCTCTTAATCAGGACAAAAAAAACAAGTTGTTTTTTTTAACTGGAAAAATTCCCGGTTTTCCCGAAATTCCAGGAATTCCGTAATCCCATTTCTCAATTAAAAATCTTACTAATCCAACAATTCTTGAACGATTTGAAAAAAATCCTTCAACACATTCAACTCATCCTGGAAATTTAAACAACTATTTTTCCACGTTCAACACATTTCCAGGAATTCCTGTTTTTTTTTTCTAACCTTATTTCCAACCTTTTTTAGTGCGCTGAGTCCTTTCACATTTTTCAACCCTTTTCAAGTGTTCCACTGTCTAAACATTCCTCTTAGTCAGGACAAAAAAAAACAAGTTGGTTTAAGGACTTGAAAAATTCCCGGTTTTCCCAAAATCCCTTAATACCATTTTTCGATTAAAAAACTCTCACTACTTCAACATTTCTTGACCGTTTTAAACAATTCCAACACCAACTCAGCTCATTCAGGACATTCATACTTCTAATTTTTTTTTTTTAAATCCCGCTTTTCCCCAAATTCCCAAATTTCCAGGAAGTTCCCATTGAAATGAATGGGACATTATTACAAGTTGCACAATTTCCACATTTTTCAAGCTATTCAAAGCATTCCAACATCAACACATTCCACTCACCCTGGAAATTCAAACTATAAATTTTCCAAATAAAACAAAATCAAGGAATTCCTAAAATTCCCGAATTTTCAAACCATTTTTTCAAACCCTATTTTCACCCTTTTTTCTGTCGACTACACCTTCCACATATTCTAACCCACTTCAACCGTTCCACCATCAAAACATTCCTCTTAATCAGGACAAAAAAACCAAGTTGTTTTTTTTAACTGGAAAATTCCCGGTTTTCCCGAAATTCCAGGAATTCCGTAATCCCATTTCTCAATTAAAAATCTTACTAATCCAACAATTCTTGAACGATTTGAAAAAAATCCTTCAATACATTCAACTCGTCCTGGAAATTTAAACAACTATTTTTCCACGTTCAACACATTTCCAGGAATTCCTGGGGTTTTTTTTTCTAACCTTATTTCCAACCTTTTTTAGTGCGCTGAGTCCTTTCACATTTTTCAACCCTTTTCAAGTGTTCCACTGTCTAAACATTCCTCTTAGTCAGGACAAAAAAAACAAGTTGGTTTAAGGACTTGAAAATTTCCCGGTTTTCCCAAAATCCCTTAATACCATTTTTCAATTAAAAAACTGTTACTACTTCAACATTTCTTGACCGTTTTAAACAATTCCAACACCAACTCAGCTCATTCAGGACATTCATGCTTCTAAAAAAATTTTTTTAATCCCGCTTTTCCCAAAATTCCCAAATTTCCAGGAAGTTCCCATTGAAAGGAACAGGGCATTTTTCCAAGTTGCACAATTTCCACATTTTTCAAGCTATTCAAAGCATTCCAACATCAACACATTCCACTCATCCTGGACATTCAAACTATAAATTTTCCAAATAAAACAAAATCAAGGAATTCCTAAAATTCCCGAATTTTCAAACCATTTTTTCAAACCCTATTTTCACCCTTTTTTCTGTCGACTACCCCTTCCACATATTCTAACCCACTTCAACCGTTCCACCATCAAAACATTCCTCTTAATCAGGACAAAAAAACCAAGTTGTTTTTTTTAACTGGAAAAATTCCCGGTTTTCCCGAAATTCCAGGAATTCCGTAATCCCATTTCTCAATTAAAAATCTTACTAATCCAGCAATTCTCCAACGATTTGAAAAAAATCCTTCAACACATTCAACTCGTCCTGGAAATTTAAACAACTATTTTTCCACGTTCAACACATTTCCAGGAATTGCTGTTTTTTTTTTTTTCTAACCTTATTTCCAACCTTTTTTAGTGCGCTGAGTCCTTTCACATTTTTCAACCCTTTTCAAGTGTTCCACTGTCTAAACATTCCTCTTAGTCAGGACAAAAAAAAACAATTTGGTTTAAGGACTTGAAAATTTCCCGGTTTTCCCAAAAGCCCTTAATACCATTTTTCGATTAAAAAACTCTCACTACTTCAACATTTCTTGACCGTTTTAAACAATTCCAACACCAACTCAGCTCATTCAGGACATTCAAACTTCTAATTTTTTTTTTTAAATCCCACTTTTCCCCAAATTCCCAAATTTCCAGGAAGTTCCCATTGAAATGAATGGGACATTTTTACAAGTTGCACAATTTCCACATTTTTCAAGCTATTCAAAGCATTCCAACATCAACACATTCCACTCATCCTGGACATTCAAACTATACATTTTCCAAATAAAACAAAATCAAGGAATTCCTAAAATTCCCGAATTTTCAAACCATTTTTTCAAACCCTATTTTCACCCTTTTTTCTGTCGACTACCCCTTCCACATATTCTAACCCACTTCAACCGTTCCACCATCAAAATATTCCTCTTAATCAGGACAAAAAAACCAAGTTGTTTTTTTTAACTGGAAAAATTCCCGGTTTTCCCGAAATTCCAGGAATTCCGTAATCCCATTTCTCAATTAAAAATCTTACTAATCCAACAATTCTTGAACGATTTGAAAAAAATCCTTCAACACATTCAACTCATCCTGGAAATGTAAACAACTATTTTTCCACGTTCAACACATTTCCAGGAATTCCTGTTTTTTTTTTTTCTAACCTTATTTCCAACCTTTTTTAGTGCGCTGAGTCCTTTCACATTTTTCAACCCTTTTCAAGTGTTCCACTGTCTAAACATTCCTCTTAGTCAGGACAAAAAAACCAAGTTGGTTTAAGAACTTGAAAAATTCCCGGTTTTCCCAAAATCCCTTAATACCATTTTTCGATTAAAAAACTCTCACTACTTCAACATTTCTTGACCGTTTTAAACAATTCCAACACCAACTCAGCTCATTCAGGACATTCATGCTTCTAATATTTTTTTTTAAATCCCACTTTTCCCCAAATTCCCAAAATTTCCAGGAAGTTCCCATTGAAATGAATGGGACATTTTTACAAGTTGCACAATTTCCACATTTTTCCAGCTATTCAAAGCATTCCAACATCAACACATTCCACTCATCCTGGACATTCAAACTATACATTTTCCAAATAAAACAAAATCAAGGAATTCCTAAAATTCCCGAATTTTCAAACAATTTTTTCAAACCCTATTTTCACCCTTTTTTCTGTCGACTACCCCTTCCACATATTCTAACCCACTTCAACCGTTCCACCATCAAAACATTCCTCTTAATCAGGACAAAAAAAACCAAGTTGTTTTTTTTAACTGGAAAAATTCCCGGTTTTCCCGAAATTCCAGGAATTCCGTAATCCCATTTCTCAATTAAAAATTTTACTAATCCAACAATTCTCCAACGATTTGAAAAAAATCCTTCAACACATTCAACTCGTCCTGGAAATTTAAACAACTATTTTTCCACGTTCAACACATTTCCAGGAATTCCTGTTTTTGTTTTTTTCTAACCTTATTTCCAACCTTTTTTAGTGCGCTGAGTCCATTCACATTTTTCAACCCTTTTCAAGTGTTCCACTGTCTAAACATTCCTCTTAGTCAGGACAAAAAAAACAAGTTGGTTTAAGAACTTGAAAAATTCCCGGTTTTCCCAAAATCCCTTAATACCATTTTTCGATTAAAAAACTGTCACTACTTCAACATTTCTTGACCGTTTTAAACAATTCCAACACCAACTCAGCTCATTCAGGACATTCATGCTTCTAATTTTTTTTTTTTTAATCCCACTTTTCCCCAAATTCCCAAATTTCCAGGAAGTTCCCATTGAAATGAATGGGACATTTTTAAAAGTTGCACAATTTCCACATTTTTCAAGCTATTCAAGGCATTCCAACATCAACACATTCCACTCATCCTGGACATTCAAACTATAAAATTTCCAAATGAAACAAAATCAAGGAATTCCTAAAATTCCCAAATTTTCAAACCATTTTTTCAAACCCTATTTTCACCCTTTTTTCTGTCAACTACCCCTTCCACATATTCTAACCCACTTCAACCGTTCCACCATCAAAACATTCCTCTTAATCAGGACAAAAAAACCAAGTTGTTTTTTTTAACTGGAAAAATTCCCGGTTTTCCCGAAATTCCAGGAATTCCGTAATCCCATTTCTCAATTAAAAATCTTACTAATCCAACAATTCTCCAACGATTTGAAAAAAATCCATCAACACATTCAACTCGTCCTGGAAATTTAAACAACTATTTTTCCACGTTCAACACATTTCCAGGAATTCCTGTTTTTTTTTTTCTAACCTTATTTCCAACCTTTTTTAGTGCGCTGAGTCCTTTCACATTTTTCAACCCTTTTCAAGTGTTCCACTGTCTAAACATTCCTCTTAGTCAGGACAAAAAAAACAAGTTGGTTTAAGAACTTGGAAAATTCCCGGTTTTCCCAAAATCCCTTAATACCATTTTTCGATTAAAAAACTCTCACTACTTCAACATTTCTTGACTGTTTTAAACAATTCCAACACCAACTCAGCTCATTCAGGACATTCATGCTTCTAATTGTTTTTTTTAAATCCCACTTTTCCCCAAATTTCCAAATTTCCAGGAAGTTCCCATTGAAATGAATGGGATATTTTTACAAGTTGCACAATTTCCAAATTTTTCAAGCTATTCAAAGCATTCCAACATCAACACATTCCACTCATCCTGGACATTCAAACTATAAATTTTCCAAATAAAACAAAATCAAGGAATTCCTAAAAATTCCCGAATTTTCAAACCATTTTTTCAAACCCTATTTTCACCCTTTTTTCTGTCGACTACCCCTTCCACATATTCTAACCCACTTCAACCGTTCCACCATCAAAACATTCCTCTTAATCAGGACAAAAAAACCAAGTTGTTTTTTTTAACTGGAAAAATTCCCGGTTTTCCCGAAATTCCAGGAATTCCGTAATCCCATTTCTCAATTAAAAATCTTACTAATCCAACAATTCTTGAACGATTTGAAAAAAATCCTTCAACACATTCAACTCATCCTGGAAATTTAAACAACTATTTTTCCACGTTCAATACATTTCCAGGAATTCCTGTTTTTTTTTTTCTAACCTTATTTCCAACCTTTTTTAGTGCGCTGAGTCCTTTCACATTTTTCAACCCTTTTCAAGTGTTCCACTGTCTAAACATTCCTCTTAGTCAGGACAAAAAAAACAAGTTGGTTTAAGGACTTGAAAATTTCCCGCTTTTCCCAAAATCCCTTAATACCATTTTTCGATTAAAAAACTCTCACTACTTCAACATTTCTTGACCGTTTTAAACAATTCCAACACCAACTCAGCTCATTCAGGACATTCATGCTTCTAATATTTTTTTTTAAATCCCACTTTTCCCCAAATTCCCAAATTTCCAGGAAGTTCCCATTGAAATGAATGGGACATTTTTACAAGTTGCACAATTTCCACATTTTTCAAGCTATTCAAAGCATTCCAACATCAACACATTCCACTCATCCTGGACATTCAAACTATACATTTTCCAATTAAAACAAAATCAAGGAATTCCTAAAATTCCCGATTTTTCAAACCATTTTTTTCAAACCCTATTTTCACCCTTTTTTCTGTCGACTACCCCTTCCACATATTCTAACCCACTTCAACCGTTCCACCATCAAAACATTCCTCTTAATCAGGACAAAAAAACCAAGTTGTTTTTTTTAACTGGAAAAATTCCCGGATTTCCCGAAATTCCAGGAATTCCGTAATCCCATTTTTCAATTAAAAATCTTACTAATCCAACAATTCTTGAACGATTTGAAAAAAATCCTTCAACACATTCAACTCATCCTGGAAATTTAAACAACTATTTTTCCACGTTCAACACATTTCCAGGAATTCCTGTTTTTTTTTTCTAACCTTGTTTCCAACCTTTTTTAGTGCGCTGAGTCCTTTCACATTTTTCAACCCTTTTCAAGTGTTCCACTGTCTAAACATTCCTCTTAGTCAGGACAAAAAAAAACAAGTTGGTTTAAGGACTTGAAAAATTCCCGGTTTTCCCAAAATCCCTTAATACCATTTTTCGATTAAAAAACTCTCACTACTTCAACATTTCTTGACCGTTTTAAACAATTCCAACACCAACTCAGCTCATTCAGGACATTCATGCTTCTAATTTTTTTTTTTAAATCCCACTTTTCCCCAAATTCCCAAAATTTCCAGGAAGTTCCCATTGAAATGAATGGGACATTTTTACAAGTTGCACAATTTCCACATTTTTCAAGCTAATCAAAGCATTCCAACATCAACACATTCCACTCATCCTGGACATTCAAACTATAAATTTTCCAAATAAAACAAAATCAAGGAATTCCTAAAATTCCCGAATTTTCAAACCATTTTTTCAAACCCTATTTTCACCCTTTTTTCTGTCGACTACCCCTTCCACATATTCTAACCCACTTCAACCGTTCCACCATCAAAACATTCCTCTTAATCAGGACAAAAAAACCAAGTTGTTTTTTTTAACTGGAAAAATTCCCGGTTTTCCCGAAATTCCAGGAATTCCGTAATCCCATTTCTCAATTAAAAATTTTACTAATCCAACAATTCTTGAACGATTTGAAAAAAATCCTTCAACACATTCAACTCATCCTGGAAATTTAAACAACTATTTTTCCATGTTCAACACATTTCCAGGAATTCCTGTTTTGTTTTTTTCTAACCTTATTTCCAACCTTTTTTAGTGCGCTGAGTCCTTTCACATTTTTCAACCCTTTTCAAGTGTTCCACTGTCTAAACATTCCTCTTAGTCAGGACAAAAAAAACAAGTTGGTTTAAGGACTTGAAAAATTCCCTGTTTTCCCAAAATCCCTTAATACCATTTTTCGATTAAAAAACTCTCACTACTTCAACATTTCTTGACCGTTTTAAACAATTCCAACACCAACTCAGCTCATTCAGGACATTCATGCTTCTAATTTTTTTTTTTAAATCCCACTTTTCCCCAAATTCCCAAATTTCCAGGAAGTTCCCATTGAAATGAATGGGACATTTTTACAAGTTGCACAATTTCCACATTTTTCCAGCTATTCAAAGCATTCCAACATCAACACATTCCACTCATCCTGGAAATTCAAACTATAAAATTTCCAAATAAAACAAAATCAAGGAATTCCTAAAATTCCCGAATTTTCAAACCATTTTTTCAAACCCTATTTTCACCCTTTTTTCTGTCGACTACCCCTTCCACATATTCTAACCCACTTCAACCGTTCCACCATCAAAACATTCCTCTTAATCAGGACAAAAAAACCAAGTTGTTTTTTTAACTGGGAAATTTCCCGGTTTTCCCGAAATTCCAGGAATTCCATAATCCCATTTCTCAATTAAAAATTTTACTAATCCAACAATTCTTGAACGATTTGAAAAAAATCCTTCAACACATTCAACTCATCCTGGAAATTTAAACAACTATTTTTCCACGTTCAACACATTTCCAGGAATTCCTGTTTTGTTTTTTTTCTAACCTTATTTCCAACCTTTTTTAGTGCGCTGAGTCCTTTCACATTTTTCAACCCTTTACAAGTGTTCCACTGTCTAAACATTCCTCTTAGTCAGGACAAAAAAAACAAGTTGGTTTAAGAACTGGAAAAATTCCCGGTTTTCCCAAAATCCCTTAATACCATTTTTCGATTAAAAAACTCTCACTACTTCAACATTTCTTGACCGTTTTAAACAATTCCAACACCAACTCAGCTCATTCAGGACATTCATGCTTCTAATTATTTTTTTTAAATCCCACTTTTCCCCAAATTCCCAAATTTCCAGGAAGTTCCCATTGAAATGAATGGGACATTTTTACAAGTTGCACAATTTCCACATTTTTCAAGCTATTCAAAGCATTCCAACATCAACACATTCCACTCATCCTGGACATTCAAACTATACATTTTCCAAATAAAACAAAATCAAGGAATTCCTAAAATTCCCGAATTTTCAAACCATTTTTTCAAACCCTATTTTCACCCTTTTTTCTGTCGACTACCCCTTCCACATATTCTAACCCACTTCAACCGTTCCACCATCAAAACATTCCTCTTAATCAGGACAAAAAAACCAAGTTGTTTTTTTTAACTGGAAAAATTCCCGGTTTTCCCGAAATTCCAGGAATTCCGTAATCCCATTTCTCAATTAAAAATCTTACTAATCCAACAATTCTCCAACGATTTGAAAAAAGTCCTTCAACACATTCAACTCGTCCTGGAAATTTAAACAACTATTTTTCCACGTTCAACACATTTCCAGGAATTCCTGTTTTTTTTTCTAACCTTATTTCCAACCTTTTTTAGTGCGCTGAGTCCTTTCACATTTTTCAACCCTTTTCAAGTGTTCCACTGTCTAAACATTCCTCTTAGTCAGGACAAAAAAAACAAGTTGGTTTAAGGACTTGAAAAATTCCCGGTTTTCCCAAAATCCCTTAATACCATTTTTCGATTAAAAAACTCTCACTACTTCAACATTTCTTGACCGTTTTAAACAATTCCAACACCAACTCAGCTCATTCAGGACATTCATGCTTCTAATTTTTTTTTTTAAATCCCACTTTTCCCCAAATTCCCAAATTTCCAGGAAGTTCCCATTGAAATGAATGGGACATTTTTACAAGTTGCACAATTTCCACATTTTTCAAGCTATTCAAAGCATTCCAACATCAACACATTCCACTCATCCTGGACATTCAAACTATAAATTTTCCAAATAAAACAAAATCAAGGAATTCCTAAAATTCCCGAATTTTCAAACCATTTTTTCAAACCCTATTTTCACCCTTTTTTCTGTCGACTACCCCTTCCACATATTCTAACCCACTTCAACCGTTCCACCATCAAAACATTCCTCTAAATCAGGACAAAAAAAACAAGTTGTTTTTTTTTAACTGGAAAAATTCCCGGTTTTCCCGAAGTTCCAGGAATTCCGTAATCCCATTTCTCAATTAAAAATCTTACTAATCCAACAATTCTTGAACGATTTGAAAAAAATCCTTCAACACATTCAACTCGTCCTGGAAATTTAAACAACTATTTTTCCACGTTCAACACATTTCCAGGAATTCCTGGGTTTTTTTTTCTAACCTTTTTTCCAACCTTTTTTAGTGCGCTGAGTCCTTTCACATTTTTCAACCCTTTTCAAGGGTTCCACTGTCTAAACATTCCTCTTAGTCAGGACAAAAAAAACAAGTTGGTTTAAGAACTTGAAAATTTCCCGGTTTTCCCAAAATCCCTTAATACCATTTTTCGATTAAAAAACTGTTACTACTCCAACATTTATTGACCGTTTTAAACAATTCCAACACCAACTCAGCTCATTCAGGACATTCATGCTCATGATTGTTTAAAAAAAAATCCCGCTTTTCCCAAAATTTCCAGGAAGTTCCCATTGAAATGAATGGGACATTTTTACAAGTTGCACAATTTCCACATTTTTCCAGCTATTCAAAGCATTCCAACATCAACACATTCCACTCATCCCGGACATTCAAACTATAAATTTTCCAAATAAAACAAAATCAAGGAATTCCTAAAATTCCCGAATTTTCAAACCATTTTTTCAAACCCTATTTTCACCCTTTTTTCTGTCGACTACCCCTTCCACATATTCTAACCCACTTCAACCGTTCTACCATCAAAACATTCCTCTTAATCAGGACAAAAAAAACAAGTTGTTTTTTTTAACTGGAAAAATTCCCGGTTTTCCCGAAATTCCAGGAATTCCGTAATCCCATTTCTCAATTAAAAATCTTACTAATCCAACAATTCTCCAACGATTTGAAAAAAATCCTTCAACACATTCAACTCGTCCTGGAAATTTAAACAACTATTTTTCCACGTTCAACACATTTCCAGGAATTCCTGTTTTTTTTTTCCTAACCTTATTTCCAACCTTTTTTAGTGCGCTGAGTCCTTTCACATTTTTCAACCCTTTTCAAGTGTTCCACTGTCTAAACATTCCTCTTAGTCAGGACAAAAAAAACAAGTTGGTTTAAGGACTTGAAAATTTCCCGGTTTTCCCAAAATCCCTTAATACCATTTTTCGATTAAAAAACTGTTACTACTTCAACATTTCTTGACCGTTTTAAACAATTCCAACACCAACTCAGCTCATTCAGGACATTCATGCTTCTATTTTTTTTTTTTAATCCCACTTTTCCCCAAATTCCCAAATTTCCAGGAAGTTCCCATTGAAATGAATGGGACATTTTTACAAGTTGCACAATTTCCACATTTTTCAAGCTATTCAAAGCATTCCAACATCAACACATTCCACTCATCCTGGACATTCAAACTATAAATTTTCCAAATAAAACAAAATCAAGGAATTCCTAAAATTCCCGAATTTTCAAACCATTTTTTCAAACCTTATTTTCACCCTTTTTTCTGTCGACTACCCCTTCCACATATTCTAACCCACTTCAACCGTTCCACCATCAAAACATTCCTCTTAATCAGGACAAAAAAAACAAGTTGTTTTTTTTAACTGGAAAAATTTCCGGTTTTCCCGAAATTCCAGGAATTCCGTAATCCCATTTCTCAATTAAAAATCTTACTAATCCAACAATTCTCCAACGATTTGAAAAAAATCCTTCAACACATTCAACTCGTCCTGGAAATTTAAACAACTATTTTTCCACGTTCAACACATTTCCAGGAATTCCTGTTTTTTTTTTTCTAACCTTATTTCCAACCTTTTTTAGTGCGCTGAGTCCTTTCACATTTTTCAACCCTTTTCAAGTGTTCCACTATCTAAACATTCCTCTTAGTCAGGACAAAAAAAACAAGTTGGTTTAAGGACTTGAAAATTTCCCGGTTTTCCCAAAATCCCTTAATACCATTTTTCGATTAAAAAACTGTCACTACTTCAACATTTCTTGACCGTTTTAAACAATTCCAACACCAACTCAGCTCATTCAGGACATTCATGCTTCTATTTTTTTTTTTTAAATCCCACTTTTCCCCAAATTCCCAAATTTCCAGGAAGTTCCCATTGAAATGAATGGGACATTTTTACAAGTTGCACAATTTCCACATTTTTCCAGCTATTCAAAGCATTCCAACATCAACACATTCCACTCATCCTGGACATTCAAACTATACATTTTCCAAATAAAACAAAATCAAGGAATTCCTAAAATTCCCGAATTTTCAAACCATTTTTTCAAACCCTATTTTCACCCTTTTTTCTGTCGACTACCCCTTCCACATATTCTAACCCACTTCAACCGTTCCACCATCAAAACATTCCTCTTAATCAGGACAAAAAAACCAAGTTGTTTTTTTTAACTGGAAAAATTCCCGGTTTTCCCAAAATTCCAGGAATTCCGTAATCCCATTTCTCATTTAAAAATCTTACTAATCCAACAATTCTCCAACGATTTGAAAAAAATCCTTCAACACATTCAACTAGTCCTGGAAATTTAAACAACTATTTTTTCCACGTTCAACACATTTCCAGGAATTCCTGTTTTGTTTTTTTCTAACCTTATTTCCAACCTTTTTTAGTGCGCTGAGTCCTTTCACATTTTTCAACCCTTTTCAAGTGTTCCACCGTCTAAACATTCCTCTTAGTCAGGACAAAAAAAACAAGTTGGTTTAAGGACTTGAAAATTTCCCGGTTTTCCCAAAATCCCTTAATACCATTTTTCGATTAAAAAACTGTTACTACTTCAACATTTCTTGACCGTTTTAAACAATTCCAACACCAACTCAGCTCATTCAGGACATTCATGCTTCTAATATTTTTTTTTTAAATCCTGCTTTTCCCCAAATTCCCAAATTTCCAGGAAGTTCCCATTGAAATGAACGGGGCATTTTTCCAAGTTGCACAATTTCCACATTTTTCAAGCTATTCAAAGCATTCCAACATCAACACATTCCACTCATCCTGGACATTCAAACTATACATTTTCCAAATAAAACAAAATCAAGGAATTCCTAAAATTTCCGAATTTTCAAACCATTTTTCAAACCCTATTTTCACCCTTTTTTCTGTCGACTACCCCTTCCACATATTCTAACCCACTTCAACCGTTCCACCATCAAAACATTCCTCTTAATCAGGACAAAAAAACCAAGTTGTTTTCTTTAACTGGAAAAATTCCCGGTTTTCCCGAAATTCCAGGAATTCCGTAATCCCATTTCTCAATTAAAAATCTTACTAATCCAACAATTCTCCAACGATTTGAAAAAAATCCTTCAACACATTCAACTCGTCCTGGAAATTTAAACAACTATTTTTCCACGTTCAACACATTTCCAGGAATTCCTGTTTTTTTTTTTCTAACCTTATTTCCAACCTTTTTTAGTGCGCTGAGTCCTTTCACATTTTTCAACCCCTTTCAAGTGTTCCACTGTCTAAACATTCCTCTTAGTCAGGACAAAAAAAACAAGTTGGTTTAAGAACTTGAAAAATTCCCGGTTTTCCCAAAATCCCTTAATACCATTTTTCGATTAAAAAACTGTTACTACTTCAACATTTCTTGACCGTTTTAAACAATTCCAACACCAACTCAGCTCATTCAGGACATTCATGCTTCTAATATTTTTTTTTAAATCCCACTTTTCCCCAAATTCCCCAAATTTCCAGGAAGTTCCCATTGAAATGAATGGGACATTTTTACAAGTTGCACAATTTCCACATTTTTCCAGCTATTCAAAGCATTCCAACATCAACACATTCCACTCATCCTGGACATTCAAACTATAAATTTTCCAAGTAAAACAAAATCAAGGAATTCCTAAAAATTCCCGAATTTTCAAACCATTTTTTCAAACCCTATTTTCACCCTTTTTTCTGTCGACTACCCCTTCCACATATTCTAACCCACTTCAACCGTTCCACCATCAAAACATTCCTCTTAATCAGGACAAAAAAACCAAGTTGTTTTCTTTAACTGGAAAAATTCCCGGTTTTCCCGAAATTCCAGGAATTCCGTAATCCCATTTCTCAATTAAAAATCTTACTAATCCAACAATTCTCCAACGATTTGAAAAAAATCCTTCAACACATTCAACTCGTCCTGGAAATGTAAACAACTATTTTTCCACGTTCAACACATTTCCAGGAATTCCTGGGTTTTTTTTCTAACCTTATTTCCAACCTTTTTTTAGTGCGCTGAGTCCTTTCACATTTTTCAACCCTTTTCAAGTGTTCCACTGTCTAAACATTCCTCTTAGTCAGGACAAAAAAAACAAGTTGGTTTAAGAACTTGAAAAATTCCCGGTTTTCCCAAAATCCCTTAATACCATTTTTCGATTAAAAAACTCTCACTACTTCAACATTTCTTGACCGTTTTAAACAATTCCAACACCAACTCAGCTCATTCAGGACATTCATGCTTCTAATATTTTTTTTTTAAATCCTGCTTTTCCAAAAATTCCCAAATTTCCAGGAAGTTCCCATTGAAATGAATGGGACATTTTTACAAGTTGCACAATTTCCACATTTTTCAAGCTATTCAAAGCATTCCAACATCAACACATTCCACTCATCCTGGACATTCAAACTATAAATTTTCCAAATAAAACAAAATCAAGGAATTCCTAAAATTCCCGAATCTTCAAACCATTTTTTCAAACCCTATTTTCACCCTTTTTTCTGTTGACTACCCCTTCCACGTATTCTAACCCACTTCAACCGTTCCACCATCAAAACATTCCTCTTAATCAGGACAAAAAAACCAAGTTGTTTTTTTTAACTGGAAAAAATTCCCGGTTTTCCCGAAATTCCAGGAATTCCGTAATCCCATTTCTCAATTAAAAATCTTACTAATCCAACAATTCTCCAACGATTTGAAAAAAATCCTTCAACACATTCAACTCGTCCTGGAAATTTAAACAACTATTTTTCCACGTTCAACACATTTCCAGGAATTCCTGTTTTTTTTTTTCTAACCTTATTTCCAACCTTTTTTAGTGCGCTGAGTCCTTTCACATTTTTCAACCCTTTTCAAGTGTTCCACTGTCTAAACATTCCTCTCAGTCAGGACAAAAAAAACAAGTTGGTTTAAGGACTTGAAAATTTCCCGGTTTTCCCAAAATCCCTTAATACCATTTTTCGATTAAAAAACTGTTACTACTTCAACATTTCTTGACCGTTTTAAACAATTCCAACACCAACTCAGCTCATTCAGGACATTCATGCTTCTAATTTTTTTTTTAAATCCCGCTTTTCCCCAAATTCCCAAATTTCCAGGAAGTTCCCATTGAAATGAACGGGGCATTTTTCTAAGTTTGCACAATTCCCACATTTTCTAACCAATTCAAAGCATTCCAACATCAAAAACATTCAACTCATCCTGGACATTCAAACTAACACTTTCCCAGGTTCCAAACCAAATTCCGGTTTTCCTGGAAATTGAAACTCTTTAACATTGAAGCTATTCTTCCATTCATACTACATCCTGTCAGAATTTCACCTCAACATCAGCATTGGAGCACTCACACGGAATTTGGAACATTTTCCCTTGTGGAACAACGAAGTTTGTCTAAGTCCAAGTCAAATTCCTCCAGGAATGGCCTCATCTAGTCTAATGTTTGTTCCCAGGTCAACATTGACTACAAGACCAAGGTGGCCATCCAGGAGGAGCTGGCAGAGCCCACCAGGACTTGTTTCCAAGCGGCCCAGCTGAAAGTCTACAGCCTGATGAAGAAGGACTCCTACCCCAGATTCCTGCAATCGGACATGTATTTAGGTCTGGCCAGGAAGAAGGGTCCGGGGGCGGGTATGTTCCGCAGAAGGTCACGCTCCTGCGTCTTCAGCGAGCGAGGCGCCGCCGCCGCCCAGCCTTCGCCCTGGTAGTCACCACGTCTCCTAAGCAGCTGGTAAAAGCCATGATTACTTTGGCGGTAATCAGTGGAATTTGTGTTTCAGACGGCGACGTGTCTGCGGAATGAATCAGTTTTATTTTACGAGCAAACAATATTCAGCCTGGCGAGGAGCCATCCATCCAGGCTGAGATATTTAGGAAATATGCCAGATTCTTTTGGCGTTTGTAAGTCCTCACTGGGTGGTTAACCACCTCAGAACTCAGTAGTCTCCATTTGTTCAGTCGGACTGATGTCATTTAGGGCTGTAGAAGTAAACATTGATTGATTGATTGATTGACTGATGTGCAGAGTCCACAACCAACAGTTAAACATTTAACAACGTCCCACTGGGTTGTGAGTTTTTCCTTGCCCTTATGTGGGCTCTGTACCGCGGATGTCGTTGTGGCTTGTGCAGCCCTTTGAGACACTTGTGATTTAGGGCTATATAAATAAACATTGATTGAACAAAGGAATCCGCCATTTTCTCAAACACATTACAAACACCGTGTTACGATCCGCTGCCCGGATCAGAGTTTGTTTATGTTTGCGTCACATATGTTTTCAGCACATTTGATTTTGTTTGTGTTCAGTTGCCATGTCAGCTGATTTCTTTCACCTGCCTCTGGTTAGTGTTCGGGACGCGCACCTGTTGCCCGGGCACTAATCAGAGGGCTATTTAGTCTTTGCTCTGGCCTCACTCTGTCTGGCTTCGTAGTTTGTTCCCATACAACAGATAACGACAACTTTGATTCCCGCTAGCTTTTCACGCTATGCCATTTTGCCTGCTAGCTCCCACGCTAGTCCTTTTGTTTTTGCCTTTTGCTATTTGCACGTCTTTTGTTCGTTCCCCGTACGATTTATATTTTCAATAAATTATTTTCCTACCTGCAAGCTGTGTCCGAAGCCGTCTGCATCCTTGGGAGAACCACAACCGCATCACTATGCGACCCAGTCGTTTCACACCGAATCAAATCAGCTCTGTTATTTTCCGTTTTTTCGACTGTTTTCCGTACCTTGGAGCAGGCCCGGCCCTAACCAATCTGGCGCCCTAGGCAAGATTTTAGGTGGCGCCCCCCCCCCACATCGGCAGTGAAGTGTATATACTCACAAGAAACCGATTAGCTTTGTCTTTGACCTTTTTTTTTACTTAAAGAAAGCAAATTAACAATCAGAATAGTTATCAAGATAAAAAAAATATGAATAAATAAATGAATGCAAAAAATAAAAAATGAATTAATGAAATACAATATTTTTTACATACATATTGCTTAATTAACATTAATGATGTGCACTTTAACAACTAGGCTTACAACTATACCTAATATATAAAGGGGTGGAAAAGTGACTATTACCTGCAGGGCAAACATTAGCTAACCAGAAGGCAATAACACCTGCTTAAAAGATCTAATACAAATGTCCCTGAGGAATGTAAGGTGGGAGTACTGTAATTACCTAACGTTACATTATTATTTTCCATAACAATTTAGCCCCCTCCACAATATTAACCCGACGTTAAAACAGAACTAGCTACTTATTGATTAGCAATTGCCGAATCATGTAACATTAGCTTAATGCTAAAAAGCCAGGTCACTATCACATTCTGTAACAGACAAATAATTTCATGTAGGCTAACGTTACCTACCTGCTACCTCTGTCTTTTTCTCGTTTCTCCTCCTCTTCTTTTCTCTTTTTTCTTCCCTGGGCACCTGACAGTTTTGGCCGTTTTGACATCTTGTGTTGATTTTTTGATGTGGTGACGTCCAAAAAGAGTCATGATACGGGAAGGGAGGGGGCGCACCATGCGGGGGGGGGCGTGTAATATTGTAACAAATAATATTTCTATTATATAGGCTTTACTTTGCATTTTAATTAACGTGGGATTATTTTTTGTATTTAGAAATAATAGTACCAACTTTTTTTTTTTTTTTCTCCAACATTTGTGGCACTGGCGTGGCGCCCCCTGATGGACAGCGCCCTTAGCATTTGCCTATACGGCCTATGCCACGGGCCGGCCCTGCCTTGGAGTCATCATGCCTCGTCGGTGTGTTGTCGGAGGGTGTAACAACACGAACAGGGACGGATTCAAGTTGCACCAGTAGCCCAAAGATGCGAAAGTGGCAAGAAATTGGACGAAATGTGTTCAAAATACGACGGTGTGGGGAAAGCCGGCGAAAATGGTCAATCGTTTGTTCCGCACACTTTACCGACGAAAGCTATGCTACGACAGAGATGGCAAGAATGTGTGGATATCCTGCGACACTCAAAGCAGATGCATTTCCAACGATAAAGTCAAAGAAATCTGCCGCCAGCCCCCCATTGAATCTGCCGGAGTGTGTGAGCAATTCAGGGACAAAGGACCTCGCTAGCACGGCAAGCAATGGCGGCAGTTTGTTCCCGCAGACGAGCGAGCTAAACCCCCCTGGATGTCTTGGCTCACATCAACTCCAAAACTGGGCAGATCAGCTTTCAGGAAAAGAGAGCGGATGAGGGTATGTCTACAGAATATATTAATTGATGAAAACTTTATTCATTACTCGCGGTTTTACGTAAATTATTATACATAAACTGTGTTTACCAATAATTTAGCTTAAAAACATTACAACACTTAAAAACAAACACATACCAATCGTTGGTTAGAAGGCGGTCGCCGAATTCGTCCTCGCTTTCGTCGTTTTCGTCGGTTTCGCTTGCATACGGTTCAAACCGATGTGGCTCAATAGCTTCAGTTTCTTCTTCAATTTCGCTTAAGCCGCTGAAATCCGAGTCTGAATCCGAGCTAATGTCGCTATAGCTTGCTGTTCTATCCGCCATGTTTGTTTGTGTCGGCATCACTATGTGACGTCACAGGAAAATGGACGGGTGTGTATAACGATGGTTAAAATCAGGCACTTTGAAGCTTTTTTTAGGGATATTGCGTGATGGGTAAAATTTTGAAAAAAACTTTGAAAAAAAAAATAAGCCACTGGGAACTGATTTTTAATGGTTTTAACCCTTCTGAAATTGTGATAATGTTCCCCTTTAAGACACAACTTTGTGTTATAAGTGACTAAGTATGTTATTATTCATTATTATTATTAAAATGTCAACTTTTTCTTGGTACATTCCAATTTCTTACTCTTTTTCTTAGTCTTTTTTTTTTTTCATGTAAGAATAGAATAAAAAATATCGATAATACATTAACTGCATAAGTTGGTGTTTAAAAATATGCCTGTACAGAATTATAAATGGTCAGTTACACCTTTCATGTTTATTATAGTTGTAATTTTTCTCAAATTAATGAATAAGTTAGTAATATTTTATTTTATTTCAATGAACTAAACTTTGTTTATATTTAAGTACATTTCACTTGTATTTTGAGAGCTTGTAATATTTTAGATTGTTTTTATTTGAGAAAGAATGCCAAAAAACCCGATATTAGAATTATTTTAAGACACAACTTTGTGTGACTAATTATTATTAAAATGTCGGCTTTTTCTCGTTACATTCCAATTTCTTAGTCTTTTTGTTAGTCTTTGTTCCCATGCAAGAATAGAATAAAAATATCAATAATACATTAACTGCATAAGTTGGTGTTTAAAAATATGCCTGTACAGAAATATAAATGTTCAGTTACACCTTCCATGTTTATCATAGTTGTCAAATTAATTCATAAGTTAGTAATATTTTATATTATTTTTATTTACTACACTTTGTTTATATTTAAGTATATTTTACTTGTATTTTGAGGGCTTGTGACCAAAAAGTCACATATGAGGGGGTATTTAGATTTTTTTTTAAACTTTTTTTTTTTTTTAATGCAAAAACAGATGATATAAATATTTAAAGAAACAACTTGTTTATATTTAAGTATATTTTACTTGTGTTTTGAGAGCAATATTTTAGTTTGTTTTTATATTTTTTAAAGAATGCTAAAAACCCGATATTATAATTATCTTGTTTGTTGGTCAATTACACCTTTCATGTTTATTATAGTTGTAATTTTTCTCAAATTAATGAATAAGTTAGTAATATTTTATTTTATTTCAATGAACTAAACTTTGTTTATATTTAAGTACATTTTACTTGTATTTTGAGAGCTTGTAATATTTTAGATTGTTTTTATTTGAGAAAGAATGCCAAAAAACCCGATATTAGAATCATTTTAAGACACAACTTTGTGTTATAAGTGACTAATTATTATTCAAATGTCGGCTTTTTCTCGTTACATTCCAATTTCTTAGTCTTTTTGTTAGTCTTTGTTCCCATGCAAGAATAGAATAAAAAAATATCAATAAT
>NC_084584.2:7810000-7817500 GCF_033978685.3 Nerophis lumbriciformis | reverse complement strand
TTGAGAGCTTGTAATATTTTAGATCGTTTTTATTTGAAAAAGAATGCTAAAAACCCGATAATGGAATTATTTTAAGACACAACTTTGTGTTATAAGTGACTAAGTATGTTATTATTCATTATTATTATTAAAATGTCAGCTTTTTCTCGTTACATTCCAATTTCTTACTGGTTTTGTTAGTCTTTTTTCTCATGCAAGGATAGAATAACAATATTAATACTACAAAAACTGCATAAGTTGGTGTTTAAAAATATGCCTGTACAGAAATATAAATGTTCATTTACACCTTTCATGTTTATTATAGTTGTCAAATTAATTCATAAGTTAGTAATATTTTATATTATTTTTATTTACTACACTTTGTTTATATTTAAGTATATTTTACTTGTATTTTGAGAGCTTGTGACCAAAAAGTCACATAGGAGGGGGTATTTAGATTTTTTTTTTAACTTTTTCTAAAGAAAATGCAAAAAACAGATGATATAAATATTTAAAGACACAACTTGTTTATATTTAAGTATATTTTACTTGTATTTTGAGAGCAATAATTTAGTTAAGTTTTTCTTTTTTTTAAAGAATGCTAAAAACCCGATATTATAATTATTTTAAGACACAATATAAGTGACTAAGTATGTTATTAATTATTATTAATAAAATGTCAACTATTTCTCGTTACATTCCAATTTTTTGCTCTTTTTTTCTTACATTTTCACTGTTGTTTATTTAGATGAACATTATTAGAAAATACACAACTCTTTCCATGTTACACACGTTACACAGTATCGGGTCGGTATCGCTGATACCAGATTGAACTTTGTATCGGACAGGAGAGACAATCAGTGGTATGGCACACGACTAATAACGTGCTCTTCATTGCTGAAAGGAGAAATCAAATCAGGCAACATAGTGTTTAACGTCCAGTCAATCTTAGTCCCTGTTTCAGATCACTAAGAACTGATCAGTTATTGACGTTACATGCACACAAACTTTTATTTATTCCAAAGTGTCAGTCAGCCAATTGAATTCTCCCATCTGCATGCAGAACACACACACACACACACACACTCTCTCTCTTGTATTTGTTACCTTCTTGAGACCTCAAAAGTCGCAATTTTATAACAGAACTTTACAAAAGGCAGGCGGTAAAAAATGGATAGATGGATAATAATAATCTGAATTTTACTTGGTAAAAAAAAAGGTGTCATTTTACCAAAAAAAATTCACTATTTTACAAGAACAACCAAAAATGAGGCGATATTGTGATAAAAGTCAGAATTTTTGCAGCAAAAAGTAATAATTTTATGAGAAAATGTTGCAATATTACAGAAACAGAAAGAATATGAGGAATTGTTCCCAATTTTATAAGAAAAAGAAAAAAAGACTGCTTTTAATTCATTATTTTGGGGGAATTTTTTCTTTTGTAATTGGTTTTTAAGTTATTACAGTATGTCTCTATATACATATGTATTTATTTTTTTAATTTTTTTTGCATTTCAATTTTTTACACACACTTGTTATTACATATGTTGGCCAGAGGGGGAGCACTTAAAAAAATGTGTACACACACTTGTAATTTCATATGTTGACCAGACGGGGAGCACTTCAATTTCTTACACACACTTGTTATTTCATATGTTGACCAGAGGGGGAGCACTTCTAATTCTTACACGCACTTGTTATTTCATATGTTGACCAGAGAGGGAGCACTTCAATTTCTTACACACACTTGTTATTTCATATGTTGACCAGAGGGGGAGTACTTCAAATTTGTATACACACTTGTTATTTCATATGTTGACCAGAGGGTGCACTTTTAATTCTTACACACACTTGTTATTTCATATGTTGACCAGAAGAGGAGCATTTTTAATTCTTACACACACTTGTTATTTCATATGTTGACCAGAGGGGGAGCACTTTTAAATCTCACACACACTTGTTATTTCATCTGTTGACCAGAGGGTGGGCACTTCTAATTCTTACACACACACTTGTTATTTCATATGTTGACCAGAGGGTGAGCACTTCTAATTCTTACACACACACTTGTTATTTCATATGTTGACCAGAGGGGGAGCACTTCTAATTCTTACACGCACTTGTTATTTCATATGTTGACCAGCAGGGGGCGCACTTTTAAATCTTACACACACTTGTTATTTCATATGTTGACCAGAGGGGGAGCACTTCAATTTCTTACACACACTTGTTATTTCATATGTTGACCAGAGGGGGAGTACTTCAAATTTGTATACACACTTGTTATTTCATATGTTGACCAGAGGGTGCACTTTTAATTCTTACACACACTTGTTATTTCATATGTTGACCAGAAGAGGAGCATTTTTAATTCTTACACACACTTGTTATTTCATATGTTGACCAGAGGGGGAGAACTTTTAAATCTCACACACACTTGTTATTTCATCTGTTGACCAGAGGGTGAGCACTTCTAATTCTTACACACACACTTGTTATTTCATATGTTGACTAGAGAGGGAGCACTTCTAATTCTTACACACACTTGTTATTTCATATGTTGACCAGAGGGGAGCACTTTTAATTCTTACACGCACTTGTTATTTCATATGTTGACCAGAGGAGGAGCATTTTTAATTCTTACACACACTTGTTATTTCATATGTTGACCAGAGGGGGAGCACTTCAATTTCTTACACACACTTGTTATTTCATATGTTGACCAGAGGGGGAGTACTTCAAATTTGTATACACACTTGTTATTTCACATGTTGACCAGAGGGTGCACTTTTAATTCTTACACACTTGTTATTTCATATGTTGACCAGAAGAGGAGCATTTTTAATTCTTGCACACACTTGTTATTTCATATGTTGACCAGAGGGGGAGCACTTTTAAATCTCACACACACTTGTTATTTCATCTGTTGACCAGAGGGTGGGCACTTCTAATTCTTACACACACACTTGTTATTTCATATGTTGACCAGAGGGGGAGCACTTCTAATTCTTACACACACACTTGTTATTTCATATGTTGACCAGAGGGTGAGCACTTCAATTTCTTACACACACTTGTTATTTCATATGTTGACCAGAGGGGGAGCACTTCAATTTCTTACACACACTTGTTATTTCATATGTTGACCAGAGGGGGAGCACTTCAATTTCTTACACACACTTGTTATTTCATATGTTGACCAGAGGGGGAGTACTTCAAATTTGTATACACACTTGTTATTTCACATGTTGACCAGAGGGTGCACTTTTAATTCTTACACACTTGTTATTTCATATGTTGACCAGAAGAGGAGCATTTTTAATTCTTGCACACACTTGTTATTTCATATGTTGACCAGAGGGGGAGCACTTTTAAATCTCACACACACTTGTTATTTCATCTGTTGACCAGAGGGTGGGCACTTCTAATTCTTACACACACACTTGTTATTTCATATGTTGACCAGAGGGGGAGCACTTCTAATTCTTACACACACTTGTTATTTTATATGTTGACCAGAGGGGGAGCACTTCTAATTCTTATACGCACTTGTTATTTCATATGTTGACCAGAGGAGGAGCATTTTTAATTCTTACACACACTTGTTATTTCATATGTTGACCAGAGGGGGAGTACTTCGAATTTGTATACACACTTGTTATTTCATAGGTTGACCAAAGGGTGCACTTTTAATTCTTACACACACTTGTTATTTCATATGTTGACCAGAGGAGGAGCATTTTTAATTCTTACACACACTTGTTATTTCATATGTTGACCAGAGGGGGAACACTTTTAAATCTCACACACACTTGTTATTTCATCTGTTGACCAGAGGGTGAGCACTTCTAATTCTTACACACACACTTGTTATTTCATATGTTGACTAGAGGGGGCGCACTTCTAATTCTTACACGCACTTGTTATTTCATATGTTGACCAGAGGGGGAGCACTTCTAATTCTTACACGCACTTGTTATTTTCATATGTTGACTTCAATTTCTTATACACACTTGTTATTTCATATGTTGACCAGAGGGGGAGCACTTCTAATTCTTACACGCACTTGTTATTTCATATGTTGACCAGAGGGGGAGCACTTCAATTTCTTACACACACTTGTTATTTCATATGTTGACCAGAGGGGAGCACTTTTAATTCTTACACGCACTTGTTATTTCATATGTTGACCAGAGGAGGAGCATTTTTAATTCTTACACACACTTGTTATTTCATATGTTGACCAGAGGGGGAGCACTTCAATTTCTTACACACACTTGTTATTTCATATGTTGACCAGAGGGGGAGTACTTCAAATTTGTATACACACTTGTTATTTCACATGTTGACCAGAGGGTGCACTTTTAATTCTTACACACTTGTTATTTCATATGTTGACCAGAAGAGGAGCATTTTTAATTCTTGCACACACTTGTTATTTCATATGTTGACTAGAGAGGGAGCACTTCTAATTCTTACACACACTTGTTATTTCATATGTTGACCAGAGGGGAGCACTTTTAATTCTTACACGCACTTGTTATTTCATATGTTGACCAGAGGAGGAGCATTTTTAATTCTTACACACACTTGTTATTTCATATGTTGACCAGAGGGGGAGCACTTCAATTTCTTACACACACTTGTTATTTCATATGTTGACCAGAGGGGGAGTACTTCAAATTTGTATACACACTTGTTATTTCACATGTTGACCAGAGGGTGCACTTTTAATTCTTACACACTTGTTATTTCATATGTTGACCAGAAGAGGAGCATTTTTAATTCTTGCACACACTTGTTATTTCATATGTTGACCAGAGGGGGAGCACTTTTAAATCTCACACACACTTGTTATTTCATCTGTTGACCAGAGGGTGGGCACTTCTAATTCTTACACACACTTGTTATTTCATATGTTGACCAGAGGGGGAGCACTTCTAATTCTTACACACACACTTGTTATTTCATATGTTGACCAGAGGGTGAGCACTTCAATTTCTTACACACACTTGTTATTTCATATGTTGACCAGAGGGGGAGCACTTCAATTTCTTACACACACTTGTTATTTCATATGTTGACCAGAGGGGGAGCACTTCAATTTCTTACACACACTTGTTATTTCATATGTTGACCAGAGGGGGAGTACTTCAAATTTGTATACACACTTGTTATTTCACATGTTGACCAGAGGGTGCACTTTTAATTCTTACACACTTGTTATTTCATATGTTGACCAGAAGAGGAGCATTTTTAATTCTTGCACACACTTGTTATTTCATATGTTGACCAGAGGGGGAGCACTTTTAAATCTCACACACACTTGTTATTTCATCTGTTGACCAGAGGGTGGGCACTTCTAATTCTTACACACACACTTGTTATTTCATATGTTGACCAGAGGGGGAGCACTTCTAATTCTTACACACACTTGTTATTTTATATGTTGACCAGAGGGGGAGCACTTCTAATTCTTATACGCACTTGTTATTTCATATGTTGACCAGAGGAGGAGCATTTTTAATTCTTACACACACTTGTTATTTCATATGTTGACCAGAGGGGGAGTACTTCGAATTTGTATACACACTTGTTATTTCATAGGTTGACCAAAGGGTGCACTTTTAATTCTTACACACACTTGTTATTTCATATGTTGACCAGAGGAGGAGCATTTTTAATTCTTACACACACTTGTTATTTCATATGTTGACCAGAGGGGGAACACTTTTAAATCTCACACACACTTGTTATTTCATCTGTTGACCAGAGGGTGAGCACTTCTAATTCTTACACACACACTTGTTATTTCATATGTTGACTAGAGGGGGCGCACTTCTAATTCTTACACGCACTTGTTATTTCATATGTTGACCAGAGGGGGAGCACTTCTAATTCTTACACGCACTTGTTATTTTCATATGTTGACTTCAATTTCTTATACACACTTGTTATTTCATATGTTGACCAGAGGGGGAGCACTTCTAATTCTTACACGCACTTGTTATTTCATATGTTGACCAGAGGGGGAGCACTTCAATTTCTTACACACACTTGTTATTTCATATGTTGACCAGAGGGGAGCACTTTTAATTCTTACACGCACTTGTTATTTCATATGTTGACCAGAGGAGGAGCATTTTTAATTCTTACACACACTTGTTATTTCATATGTTGACCAGAGGGGGAGCACTTCAATTTCTTACACACACTTGTTATTTCATATGTTGACCAGAGGGGGAGTACTTCAAATTTGTATACACACTTGTTATTTCACATGTTGACCAGAGGGTGCACTTTTAATTCTTACACACTTGTTATTTCATATGTTGACCAGAAGAGGAGCATTTTTAATTCTTGCACACACTTGTTATTTCATATGTTGACTAGAGAGGGAGCACTTCTAATTCTTACACACACTTGTTATTTCATATGTTGACCAGAGGGGAGCACTTTTAATTCTTACACGCACTTGTTATTTCATATGTTGACCAGAGGAGGAGCATTTTTAATTCTTACACACACTTGTTATTTCATATGTTGACCAGAGGGGGAGCACTTCAATTTCTTACACACACTTGTTATTTCATATGTTGACCAGAGGGGGAGTACTTCAAATTTGTATACACACTTGTTATTTCACATGTTGACCAGAGGGTGCACTTTTAATTCTTACACACTTGTTATTTCATATGTTGACCAGAAGAGGAGCATTTTTAATTCTTGCACACACTTGTTATTTCATATGTTGACCAGAGGGGGAGCACTTTTAAATCTCACACACACTTGTTATTTCATCTGTTGACCAGAGGGTGGGCACTTCTAATTCTTACACACACACTTGTTATTTCATATGTTGACCAGAGGGGGAGCACTTCTAATTCTTACACACACACTTGTTATTTCATATGTTGACCAGAGGGTGAGCACTTCAATTTCTTACACACACTTGTTATTTCATATGTTGACCAGAGGGGGAGCACTTCAATTTCTTACACACACTTGTTATTTCATATGTTGACCAGAGGGGGAGCACTTCAATTTCTTACACACACTTGTTATTTCATATGTTGACCAGAGGGGGAGTACTTCAAATTTGTATACACACTTGTTATTTCACATGTTGACCAGAGGGTGCACTTTTAATTCTTACACACTTGTTATTTCATATGTTGACCAGAAGAGGAGCATTTTTAATTCTTGCACACACTTGTTATTTCATATGTTGACCAGAGGGGGAGCACTTTTAAATCTCACACACACTTGTTATTTCATCTGTTGACCAGAGGGTGGGCACTTCTAATTCTTACACACACACTTGTTATTTCATATGTTGACCAGAGGGGGAGCACTTCTAATTCTTACACACACTTGTTATTTTATATGTTGACCAGAGGGGGAGCACTTCTAATTCTTATACGCACTTGTTATTTCATATGTTGACCAGAGGAGGAGCATTTTTAATTCTTACACACACTTGTTATTTCATATGTTGACCAGAGGGGGAGTACTTCGAAT
>NC_084584.2:7605000-7805000 GCF_033978685.3 Nerophis lumbriciformis | reverse complement strand
GACATATTTAAGTATTTAAAGTACATGTGTACATATAGTTGACATATTTAAGTATTTAAAGTACATGTGTACATATTAATGACATATTTAAGTATTTAAAATACATGTGTACATATTAATGACATATTTAAGTATTTAAAGTACATATAGTTGACATATTTGAGTATTTAAAGTACATGTGTACATATTAATGACATATTTAAGTATTTAAAATACATGTGTACATATTAATGACTTATTTAAGTATTTAAAGTACATGTGTACATATAGTTGACATATTTAAGTATTTAAAATACATGTGTACATATAGTTGACATATTTAAGTATTTAAAATACATGTGTACATATTAATGACATATTTAAGTATTTAAAGTACATGTATACATATAGTTGACAAATTTAAGTATTTAAAGTACATGTGTACATATTAATGACATATTTAAGTATTTAAAATACATGTGTACATATAGTTGACATATTTAAGTATTTAAAGTACATGTGTACATATAGTTGACATATTTAAGTATTTAAAATACATGTGTACATATTAATGACATATTTAAGTATTTCAAGTACATGTGTACATATAGTTGACGTATTTAAGTATTTAAAGTACATGTGTACATATTAATGACATATTTAAGTATTTAAAATACATGTGTACATATAGTTGACATATTTAAGTATTTAAAATACATGTGTACATATAGTTGACATATTTAAGTATTTAAAGTACATGTGTACATATAGTTGACATATTTAGGTATTTAAAATACATGTGTACATATTAATGACATATTTAAGTATTTAAAGTACATGTGTACATATTAATGACATATTTAAGTATTTAAAGTACATGTGTACATATAGTTGACATATTTAAGTATTTAAAGTACATGTGTACATATTAATGACATATTTAAGTATTTAAAATACATGTGTACATATTAATGACATATTTAAGTATTTAAAATACATGTGTACATATAGTTGCCATATTTAAGTATTTAAAATACATGTGTACATATTAATGACATATTTAAGTATTTAAAATACATGTGTACATATTAATGACATATTTAAGTATTTAAAATACATGTGTACATATAGTTGACATATTTAAGTATTTAAAATACATGTGTACATATAGTTGACATATTTAAGTATTTAAAGTACATGTGTACATATAGTTGACATATTTAAGTATTTAAAGTACATGTGTACATATTAATGACATATTTAAGTATTTAAAATACATGTGTACATATTAATGACATATTTAAGTATTTAAAGTACATGTGTACATACTAATGACATATTTAAGTATTTAAAATACATGTGTACATATAGTTGACATATTTAAGTATTTAAAATGCATGTGTACATATAGTTGACATATTTAAGTATTTAAAATACATGTGTACATATAGTTGACATATTTAAGTATTTAAAATACATTTGTACATATAGTTGACATATTTAAGTATTTAAAATACATGTGTACATATTAATGACATATTTAAGTATTTAAAATACATGTGTACATATAGTTGACATATTTAAGTATTTAAAGTACATGTGTACATATAGTTGACATATTTAAGTATTTAAAGTACATGTGTACATATTAATGACATATTTAAGTATTTAAAATACATGTGTACATATTAATGACGTATTTAATATACATGTGTACATATAGTTGACATATTTAAGTATTTAAAATACATGTGTACATATAGTTGACATATGTAAGTATTTAAAATACATGTGTACATATAGTTGACATATGTAAGTATTTAAAATACATGTGTACATATTAATGACATATTTAAGTATTTAAAATACATGTGTACATATAGTTGCCATATTTAAGTATTTAAAATACATGTGTACATATTAATGACATATTTAAGTATTTAAAATACATGTGTACATATTAATGACATATTTAAGTATTTAAAATACATGTGTACATATTAATGACATATTTAAGTATTTAAAATACATGTGTACATATTAATGACATATTTAAGTATTTAAAGTACATGTGTACGTATAGTTGACATATTTAAGTATTTAAAGTACATGTGTACATATTAATGACATATTTAAGTATTTAAAATACATGTGTACATATTAATGACATATTTAAGTATTTAAAATGCATGTGTACATATTGACATATTTAAGTATTTAAAATACATGTGTACATATTAATGACGTATTTAATATACATGTGTACATATAGTTGACATATTTAAGTATTTAAAATACATGTGTACATATTAATGACATATTTAAGTATTTAAAATACATGTGTACATATTAATGACATATTTAAGTATTTAATATACATGTGTACATATAGTTGACATATTTAAGTATTTAAAATACATGTGTACATATAGTTGACATATGTAAGTATTTAAAATACATGTGTACATATTAATGACATATTTAAGTATTTAAAATACATGTGTACATATAGTTGACATATTTAAGTATTTAAAATACATGTGTACATATAGTTGACATATTTAAGTATTTAAAATACATGTGTACATATAGTTGACATATTTAAGTATTTAAAATACATGTGTACATATTAATGACATATTTAAGTATTTAATATACATGTGTACATATAGTTGACATATTTAAGTATTTAAAATACATGTGTACATATAGTTGACATATTTAAGTATTTAAAATACATGTGTACATATTAATGACATATTTAAGTATTTAAAGTACATGTGTACATATTAATGACATATTTAAGTATTTAAAATACATGTGTACATATTAATGACATATTTAAGGGTGTGTGGTCAGGATGAAGAAGAAGTTATTAAAGAAGCGTCAGTCAAATAAAAAATCATATTTTAATGAGCCATCACACCTGCTGTGATTGTCCTCATATGCAAATTAGCATTCAGTCATCTTCTCTTCCACGACTCAGTTGACACTCCTCCAACCTGTGTGTGTGTGTGTGTGTGTGTGTGTGTGTGTGTGTGTGTGTGTGTGTGTGTGTGTGTGTGTGTGTGTGTGTGTGTGTGTGTGTGTGTGTGTGTGTGTGTGTGTGTGTGTGTGTGTGACCAACACTAAGCTTATATGTTTATGTTTGGACTAACACTAAGCTTAGATGTTTATGTTTGGACTAACACTAAGCTTAGATGTTTATGTTTGGACTAACACTAAGCTTATATGTTTATGTTTGGACTAACACTAAGCTTAGATGTTTATGTTTGGACTAACACTAAGCTTAGATGTTTATGTTTGGACTAACACTAAGCTTAGATGTTTATGTTTGGACTAACACTAAGCTTAGATGTTTATGTTTGGATTAACACTAAGCTTAGATGTTTATGTTTGAACTAACACTAAGCTTAGATGTTTATGTTTGGACTAACACTAAGCTTAGAGGTTTATGTTTGGACTAACACTAAGCTTAGATGTTTATGTTTGGACTAACACTAAGCTTAGATGTTTATGTTTGGACCAACACTAAGCTTAGATGTTTATGTTTGGACTAACACTAAGCTTAGATGTTTATGTTTGGACTAACACTAAGCTTAGATGTTTATGTTTGGACTAACACTAAGCTTAGATGTTTATGTTTGGACTAACACTAAGCTTAGATATTTATGTTTGGACTAACACTAAGCTTAGATGTTTATGTTTGGACTAACACTAAGCTTAGATGTTTATGTTTGGACTAATACTAAGCTTAGATGTTTATGTTTGGACTAACACTGAGCTTAGATGTTTATGTTTGGACTAACACTAAGCTTAGATGTTTATGTTTGGACCAACACTAAGCTTAGATGTTTATGTTTGGACTAACACTAAGCTTAGATGTTTATGTTTGGACTAACACTAAGCTTAGATGTTTATGTTTGAACTAACACTAAGCTTCATACACTTGTTGTTGACTATTCGGATGAATCCTTCACTCTGGTCCTCATCCTTGTTTGAAAAGCAAATCCCTGGGCCAGGTATTTTCCACCACCTGCTGGGATTTGCATGTGGGCTTTGTGGCCAGGAAGGTCAGAGGAGGTCGAGGGAAGAACTCTTCAGCCTGACTGGTTTCTGTGACAAAACATCTCAAGTCTCCAATCTAATCTCAGTTCTAACACCTAATATTCATTAGAACCTGGAGCAACTGCCAAATATTCTATGCAAACTATTCAATAGAATGTAGTGATGCACACTGCTTCTCCGACAAACACACCATCAGCAGCTTTGCTATATTTTCATGCATAAATGTCCAAGTTTGGACATCATTTCAACATTCTGCTGCTCTTTCATGAACATCAGTCACTTTCTTGCTTCCCATGTCTGGAAAACAAACTTGTCTGCTACAGTAGGAAAATGATTCACAAGGCCCCGCCCACTTAAGCCACCAGATGGTGTTGAATATCTTATCTGGAGAAATCACTGCACGTAAGCCATGATATTACACACCTTGGATCCCTCAAAAAGCCACGTCAGTGTGTAAAGGATATCACCACATGGGTTCAGAAAACCACTGTCAGATTGGGTATAAAAGTAGATTCCATGAAATGCTCAGTCATTCACAAACAAGGATGGGGCGAGGGTCACCACTTTGTCAACAAATGCCTGAGCAAATTGTTGAACAGTTTAAGAAAAACCTTTCTCAAGCAGCTATTGCAAGGAATTTAGGGATTTCACCATCTACGCTCCGTAATATCATCAAAGGGTTCAGAGAATCTGGTGAAATCACTGCACGTAAGCAGCTAAGCCCGTGACCTTCGATCCCTCAGGCTGTACTGCATCAACAAGCGACATCAGTGTGTAAAGGATATCACCACATGAGCTCAGGAACACTTCAGAAACCCACTGTCAGTAACTACAGTTGGTCGCTACATCTGTAAGTGCAAGTTAAAACTCTCCATCCGTGTGTAAAGGATATCACCACATGGGTTCAGAAAACCACTGTCAGTAACTACAGTTGGTCGCTACATCTGTAAGTGCAAGTTAAAACTCTACTATGCAAAGCCAAAGCCATTTATCAACAACACCCAGGAACGCTCTGCTGGGCCCGAGCTCATCTAAGATGGACTGATGCAAAGTGGAAGAGTGTTCTGTGGTCCACATTTCAAATTGTTTTTAGAAATTGTGGACCAAAGAGGAAAAGAACCATCCGGACTGTTCTAGGGTGAAAGTGTAAAAGGCAGCATGTGTGATGGTACGGAGGGTGTATTAGTGGCCAAGACATGGGTAACTTACACATCTGTGAAGGCGCCATTAATGCTGAAAGGTACATACAGCTTTTGGAGCAATCCAAGCAACGTTATCATGGACGCCCCTGCTTATTTCAGCAAGACAATGCCAAGCCAGGTGTTACATCAACGTGGCTTCATAGTAAAAGAGTGCGGGTACTAGACTGGCCTGCCTGTAGTCCAGACATTGAAACTATGAAGGCTAAAATATGAGAAGGGAGACTGTTGAACAACTTAAGCTGTACATCAAGCAAGAATGGGAAAGAATTCCACTTCAAACCTTTACTGAGTGTTGTTAAAAGGAAAGGCCATGTAACACACTGGTAAAAATGCCTTTTTTGACATGTGTTGCTGCCATTAAATTCTAACTTCATGATTATTTGCAAGAAATAAGAAAGTTTCTCAGTGTGAAGATGAAATATCTTGTCTTTGCAGTCTATTCAATTGAATATAAGTTGAAAAGGATTTGTTGTATTCTCTTTTTATTTACCATTTACACAACCTGACAACTATGTTTATGTATGTACCTGCAGGTGTAAACAATCATTATTGATCAGGGGGACAAACATCTCTGAGGGCAAATGTTGCTGAAGGAAAAACATTCTTGCAGGAATGAAATCAATGATTCATGGAAATGGGGTTTAGGCCTTGGTCCCGTTGTCACGGAGGAAATATGTTGCTGCGCTGCAGGAGTCAGCAAACATCTGCCCAGGGCGCCAACTTTTGTCCCCCGCATAATATCTTCCAATAATAACCTCGAACAAGTCAAAGAAGTAATACTGGACCTGAGGAAAGAAAGTTCTAATAAGAGTAACAGGATGCACCCGCCAAATTAAAGGTTGACTAAATAACAGACTTCAATTATGTTAAGTTGACTCATGCGGAATTATATGAAATATGAATTGTTTAGGGACCTGCAGGCACTTTAAATGCCTAACAATACACAGAAACTGCAAAAACATCATTTTGCCAAATTGTAAAGAACTTTAGCTCCAACTAATTGTTACAAACCCCGTTTCCATATGAGTTGGGAAATTGTGTTAGATGTAAATATAAACGGAATACAATGATTTGCAAATCCTTTTCAAGCCATATTCAGTTGAATATGCTACAAAGACAACATATTTGATGTTCAAACTCATAAACTTTTTTTTTTTTTTTTTGCAAATAATCATTAACTTTAGAATTTGATGCCAGCAACACGTGACAAAGAAGTTGGGAAAGGTGGCAATAAATACTGATAAAGTTGAGGAATGCTCATCAAACACTTATTTGGAACATCCCACAGGTGTGCAGGCTAATTGGGAACAGGTGGGTGCCATGATTGGGTATAAAAGTAGATTCCATGAAATGCTCAGTCATTCACAAACAAGGATGGGGCGAGGGTCACCACTTTGTCAACAAATGCCTGAGCAAATTGTTGAACAGTTTAAAAAAAAACCTTTCTCAAGCAGCTATTGCAAGGAATTTAGGGATTTCACCATCTACGCTCCGTAATATCATCAAAGGGTTCAGAGAATCTGGAGAAATCACTGCACGTAAGCAGCTAAGCCCGTGACCTTCCATCCCTCAGGCTGTACTGCATCAACAAGCGACATCAGTGTGTAAAGGATATCACCACATGGGCTCAGGAACACTTCAGAAACCCACTGTCAGTAACTACAGTTGGTCGCTACATCTGTAAGTGCAAGTTAAAGCTCTACTATGCAAGGCGAAAACCGTTTATCAACAACACCCAGAAACGCCGTCGGCTTCGCTGGGCCTGAGCTCATCTAAGATGGACTGATACAAAGTGGAAAAGTGTTCTGTGGTCCACATTTCAAATTGTTTTTGGAAACTGTGGACGTCGTGTCCTCCGGACCAAAGAGGAAAAGAACCATCCGGATTGTTATAGGCGCAAAGTGTAAAAGGCAGCATGTGTGATGGTATGGGGGTGTATTAGTGCCCAAGACATGGGTAACTTACACATCTGTGAAGGCACCATTAATGCTGAAAGGTACATACAGCTTTTGGAGCAACATATGTTGCCATCCAAGCAACGGTACCATGGACGCCCCTGCTTATTTCAGCAAGACAATGCCACGTTGATGTGTTACATCAACGTGGCTTCATAGTAAAAGAGTGCGGGTACTAGACTGGCCTGCCTGTAGTCCAGACCTGTCTCCCATTGAAAATGTGTGGCGCATTATGAAGCCTAAAATAGCACAACGGAGACCCCCGGACTGTTGAACAACTTAAGCTGTACATCAAGCAAGAATGGGAAAGAATTCCACCTCAGAAGCTTCAAAAATGTGTCTCCTCAGTTCCCAAACCTTTACTGAGTGTTGTTAAAAGGAAAGGCCATGTAACACAGTGGTGAACATGCCCTTTCCCAACTACTTTGGCACGTGTTGCAGCCATGAAATTCTAAAGTTAATTATTATTTGCAAAAAAAAAAAAAAAGTTTATGAGTTTGAACATCAAATATGTTGTCTTTGTAGCATATTCAACTGAATATGGGTTGAAAAGGATTTGCAAATCATTGTATTCCGTTTATATTTACATCTAACACAATTTCCCAACTCATATGGAAACGGGGTTTGTATATTTAAAATACATCCTGAAACTTGTACTTCCGTTTTTGTGCCTTTAACCGCGAGTATAACTGTCCATAGCGTTTCTACTCGTACGGACTCTTCATTCATCACTCCAAGCAACGTTTGTAAGTTTTACAATATAACTACAACTATTCTTACTTACTAAAGTGTCCCATGTGTGATGTCAGTCGGAGTGTTTTCATGCTTATTTCTACTTGCTAATGTCATGTAATCAAGCTAGTGTCGTTAGCATTAGCTAATATGCTAACATGTTTACAAGTGTTAGTATTATTAACTTACATTCTTTGTGTGTTGTTTCACTTTCACAAACTCCTCAGTAAATTCCCCAGAGAGTCACCATGGAGTTATTGAGTCTGTTTAGCTGATTGGAGAGCGAGCTTGTGCATGACCATGACTTCTGTTTTGTTTGATCCTCCGTTTTACTGCCCTGTTTTTAAACAATTAAGTAAATAAAGATATGTTTGTGCCAGCATAGATCTGTGGCTAATATATGGAAACACGTCCCAAAATTGTCAGAAAGAGTCTGTAAAATAAGCTCGCTGAATGTACCTCATTTGTGAAAATAAGAGATGTGAAAACCATGGCCACTCTGGATGCAGTACCATGGATCATGTTCCTGCTGGTCCTGTGGTGGCCAGGTGAGGTGAGGTGTGGCAGGAGGTAGGTCCCCAACACCAACACCAACACCAACACCACTTTGCATCCACATTTCCATAATTTCCACTCATGTCTGGGTGGCTCATTTGGATCTGTTCACTTTCAAAACAATCAGTCCAGGGTTTAGTCTAGCCTCACCCTCTCAGTCCAGACCACACCATGGCCATAAAGTCTGTGGTCACGTTTTGACGGTCGGATTTTAAGGTTTGCAGCAGCCATGTGGAAAACACCCAGGAGGTTTTCCCTGACTGTAAGTGGCATGTTGGTTCCTCTGTTGGCACTTTGTGCTTTTGTGAGCGCTCTCCATGCTCTCCATGTTCTCCATCCTCTCCATGCTCTCTATGTTCTCCATGCTCTCCATGCTCTCCATCCTCTCCATGTTCTCCATGCTTTCCATGCTCTCCATCCTTCTATCCTCTCCATGCTCTCCATGCTCTCCATGCTCTCCATGCTCTCCATGCTCTCCATGTTCTCCATGCTCTCCATGCTCTCCATGCTCTCCATGTTCTCCATGCTCTCCATGTTCTCCATGCTCTCCATGCTCTCCATCCTCTCCATGTTCTCCATGCTTTCCATGCTCTCCATCCTTCTATCCTCTCCATGCTCTCCATGCTCTCCATGCTCTCCATGCTCTCCATGCTCTCCATGCTCTCCATGTTCTCCATGCTCTCCATGTTCTCCATGTTCTCCATGCTCTCCATGCTCTCCATGTTCTCCATGTTCTCCATGTTCTCCATGCTCTCCATGCTCTCCATCCTCTCCCTGCTCTCCATCCTTTCCATGTTCTCCATGCTCTCCATGCTCCTTTCAAGGGTAGATGGTGCTGCTTCCCCCAGGACCCGCTGGAGGACCTGGACGCCTGGACCGAGTCGGTGGACAAAGTCCTGGCCTGTAAAAGTGAGTTCCTTCTCCCCCGCACGTCCCTGGAACACACCTCCATGTTCTTGTACCCCCAGCCGGTCACCTCCATGTTCTTGTACCCCCAGTCGATCACCTTCATGTTCTTGTACCCCCAGCCGGTCACCTCCATGTTCTTGTACCCCCAGTCGGTCACCTCCATGTTCTTGTACCCCCAGTCGATCACCTCCATGTTCTTGTACCCCCAGTCGGTCACCTCCATGTTCTTGTACCCCCAGCCGGTCACCTCCATGTTCTTGTACCCCCAGCCGGTCACCTCCATGTTCTTGTACCCCCAGTCGATCACCTTCATGTTCTTGTACCCCCAGCCGGTCACCTCCATGTTCTTGTACCCCCAGTCGGTCACCTCCATGTTCTTGTACCCCCAGTCGATCACCTTCATGTTCTTGTACCCCCAGTCGGTCACCTCCATGTTCTTGTACCCCCAGCCGGTCACCTCCATGTTCTTGTACCCCCAGCCGGTCACCTTCATGTTCTTGTACCCCCAGCCGGTCACCTCCATGTTCTTGTACCCCCAGTCGATCACCTTCATGTTCTTGTACCCCCAGTCGGTCACCTCCATGTTCTTGTACCCCCAGCCGGTCACCTCCATGTTCTTGTACCCCCAGTCGGTCACCTCCATGTTCTTGTACCCCCAGCCGGTCACCTCCATGTTCTTGTACCCCCAGTCGATCACCTTCATGTTCTTGTACCCCCAGCCGGTCACCTCCATGTTCTTGTACCCCCAGTCGGTCACCTCCATGTTCTTGTACCCCCAGTCGATCACCTCCATGTTCTTGTACCCCCAGTCGGTCACCTCCATGTTCTTGTACCCCCAGCCGGTCACCTCCATGTTCTTGTACCCCCAGCCGATCACCTTCATGTTCTTGTACCCCCAGCCGGTCACCTCCATGTTCTTGTACCCCCAGTCGGTCACCTCCATGTTCTTGTACCCCCAGTCGATCACCTTCATGTTCTTGTACTCCCAGTCGGTCACCACCATGTTCTTGTACCCCCAGCCGGTCACCTCCATGTTCTTGTACCCCCAGCCGGTCACCTCCATGTTCTTGTACCCCCAGCCGGTCACCTCCATGTTCTTGTACCCCCAGCCGGTCACCTCCATGTTCTTGTACCCCCAGCCGGTCAGGTGGCCTTCAGGGACTTCCTGAGGTCGGAGCACAGCGAGGAGAACCTGCAGTTCTGGCTGGCATGCGAGGACTACAAGAAGATCAAGTCCGTCCCAGAGATGATCACCTGTGCCAACAGGATCTACTCGGAGTTTGTCCAGACCGAAGCACCCAGACAGGTACCTGCAGGACCTCAACCAGTAGTTCTCAGCTTCTCCTCCTTCTTCTTCTCCATAAAAGATGCCAGTTGCTATGGCGACCACTTAGCGTAGTACCTCCACTTACAAGCTCTTAACTCCAAACACTTGTATCTCAAACTCAGATACAAAATGACACAATTTTAAAACCCTTAAAGAAGAATAATAATAATAACTTTTAGGTCATAAATACTGAATATGACTCAACTACAAGATTTTGATGAGGTCATGTCATATTTCTGCACAAGAATGGACTTTTAAAGTACCGCCTTCCAGCTTCTTCTTCCTCAAACACTCCATTAGCAGCTTTGAATTATTTTCATGGATACATGTTCGCCGTTTAGACTCACGCTTGCTCATGTTTTTGATGATTTCTTGCGTTATTTCCAAAAAAATATCTCGCACTTTTCTCACACTTGCCCGTTGGAAATGCATATACATATATATTTATTTTTATATATATATATATATATATATATATATATATATATATATATATATACATACTTTTTCTTAATTCAGTACTTAAACTCCAGATCAACTTCCAGCTCACCAGCTAATCATGTCAATTAGCATAAGCTATTAGCTTATAGTTTGTCTGCGTTAGCACTTATAATAACAATATCGCTAATCTTGTCAATTAGCATAAGCTAGTTAGCTTATAGTTTGTCTGCGTTAGCACTTATAATAACAATATCGCTAATCTTGTCAATTAGAATAAGCTATTTAGCTTATAAATAGTTTGTCTGCGTTAGCACATATAATAACAATGTCGCTAATGTGAATTAGCATGAGCTAGTTAGCTTATAGTTTGTCTGCGTTAGCACTTATAATAACAATATCGCTAATCTTGTCAATTAGCAAAAGCTATTTAGCTTATAAATAGTTTGTCTGCGTTAGCACATATAATAACAATGTCGCTAATGTCAATTAGCATGAGCTAGTTAGCTTATAGTTTGTCTGCGTTAGCACTTATAATAACAATATCGCTAATCTTGTCAATTAGAATAAGCTATTTAGCTTATAAATAGTTTGTCTGCGTTAGCACATATAATAACAATGTCGCTAATGTGAATTAGCATGAGCTAGTTAGCTTATAGTTTGTCTGCGTTAGCACTTATAATAACAATATCGCTAATCTTGTCAATTAGCAAAAGCTATTTAGCTTATAAATAGTTTGTCTGCGTTAGCACATATAATAACAATGTCGCTAATGTCAATTAGCATGAGCTAGTTAGCTTATAGTTTGTCTGCGTTAGCACTTATAATAACAATATCGCTAATCTTGTCAATTAGCATAAGCTATTTAGCTTATAAATAGTTTGTCTGCGTTAGCACTTATAATAATATCGCTAATCATGTCAATTAGTATAAGCTAGTTAGCTTATAGTTTGTCTGCGTTAGCACTTATAATAACAATATCTCTAATCATGTCAATTAGCATAAGCTAGTTAGCTTATAGTTTGTCTGCATCAGCACATAAAATAACAATATCGCTAATGTCAATTAGCATAAGCTAGTTAGCTTATAGTTTGTCTGCGTTAGCACTTATAATAACAATATTGCTAATACTTGTTACTACTGAAGTCATGACATGTAAATGGGGTATTGTTGGCACTTTTTCAATGTTTTTATTGTGTTGTATGGGTGTAATAGTGTGTAGGGGAATACCCGCGCTGTTCCCGAGCGCACCAGCTGACCGTCGATGTAAGCCACCTGGTCCCAGGCCTCGTGCAGGGTTTCATCTCGGGACTGCTCGAGGGGGAAGTCCTCCGTAGGGTGCCAGTGGGGGGCCGGGGGGACTTCCCGCGAAGACCCCGCCGGTTCCCCCTCGGCAGTATCGGATGAACCCGCATCACCGCTGAGAACGGCGCAGAGATTCTCCTTTCCTACGGTCCGTGAACGCACCCCTACACATTGTGTCACTAAAGGGTTAAACCCCTGCTAATTTGTACCTAAAATTAGGGGGTGCGTAAGGTGCACACTTACAGCAACCTTGACACTATGCTTTTGCCCATTATACCAAATTTCCAACGGCACAATAGGATATTCGTGCACATCCCCATGAATGCATTTAATCCTCACCCGTGTTGCCTGCCTCAAAGCCCCGGGTCGAACCAGGTTTTGGTGGATCATGGACTGCCCACAGCCCGAATCCACCATTGCCCGGTATGTACTCCCGTGTGCCCTTACCGGGACGCAATACGTCTCTCCCGGATCGGGGGAGGGTGCTGGAGGGCCGACAACCCGTATCCCCTGTCCCACCTCCATCAGTGGGCACTCCCACCGCACGTGACCGGGTTGCCCGCACCTCCAGCACACCTGCCCAGGTGCTCGAGGTGCCGTCTGTGGGGGAATCCCCATCTCAGCAGCGCCCGGACCCTGGAAGAGAGGAGGAGCAGAGGAGAGATTACAACCCCGGGTTCCCCCCCTGGCGGGTGCCGTTGGCACATCCTGTGCCGTGTTGGTTTGTGGTGTGTGGGGACCTGCACGCGGGTCGAGGCCACTTCTGTTGGGCGGTGTAGCGGGACCAGTGGCGCTTCTTCCTCCTGCTGCGTGGGCCGTCGGCGCGGGGCTGGTACAGGGCGCTCGCCCATTTCTCGGGGCCGCCTGCTCCCGCCGTTCTTCCCGGTGCACGGCCAGGTTGTCCTCGACCAGCGTCGCCGCCGCTCTCAGGTCGCGTGGGCGGTGATCCCGGACCCACGCCGATATCCGCTCCGGAATGGCCTCCAGGAACTGTTCGAAGAGGATGAGCTTCAGCATGGGGCTGTCAGACCTTGTCGGGTTTAGCCACTGGGTTGCTGCATCCCTAATCTGCTGCCCCAGCGCGAACGGGTGGTCCTCCGGCCCAAGTCTCAGTGCCCGGAAGAGGCGTCGGTGGTCTTCCGCCGTGCTGCCGACCCGGTCCAGAATGGCCCGCCTCAGGTCCGTGAACTGCACCCGGGAGGCCGCCGGTAGACTCAATGCTGCCCGCTGTGCCTTTCCCGCAAGCAGCGGTAGCAGACGCATCCCCCACTCCTCTTCAGGCCACCCGCTTGACGCCGTCGTGGCTTCGAAAATGACCAGGAAGGCCTTTGGGTCTTCGGCCTCCGCCATGCGCTGCATGGAGGCCACAGGGCTTGGTGGTGGTGCCGCTCCCATCCTGCTGGCCATCGCCTGGAGGATTTGTCCTTGCTGGGCCATTTGGTGGCGGACCGCCTCCATCTGCTGGTGGTTCGCCGCCGCCACGTCTGCCAGCACCTGCCAGCACCTGCCAGCACCTGCCCCAGTGCTGTCAGGGGGTTGTGCTCCGACATTTCCTTGTCTCTCTTCTTTTTCTTTTTCTTTGCTTTTTCAGCCACCGGCCAGTTGGGCGCCAATGTGACACACCTCTGTGTCTCGAGGTTTGTTTCTCTGGCGGCTGGAAAATGCGACTTCAGTTCAATGGTCAAGGAGACTTTTATTGTCTGGTTTTGTTTGCTCCGTGGCTCTCGCTGTTGTCGGCTCTCGCTGTTGTCGACTCTCTCTCTCATGCTTCTCCTCCTCCCTCAAGGCCTCGGACGCTGCTAATAAAGGATAACCCGCTCCAGCTGGGAAATCCACTCACCTGTCAGCTGCTTCATAGCCGGCTCCTGCACACGCCCTTCCCACAGGAAATGCACGGGCCACGCCCCCTCCACAATTATATTTTGTACCTTTTTTCCAGCTTTACCTGTGATGAATATGGTCTCTTCTGTCTTGCAAATGTTGTCACAATGTTGGATAATCGCCGCAAACAAGGCCAAAGGTCCATGTTGGCCTGAGTTAGCACGCACTTTTGCAGTCTGGCTACGTCAGCGCCAAGTCACGCACTTCTTTAGACATGACGTAATGCTGCAGGCAGTTAAGAAGAGGTCAAATAAAGAAGAATTTTCACTTCCTCTTGGCATCTTATTGGTGGAATTAATCCACCAGTTTGCATGTGGAACTAATGTAGTGACCGGGTGAATCTGTGTCATGAAGTTTGTTTTGGAGCGTGATAGCTGTGACCACTTCAAGAGATATTTTTCCAGCGTGTACATTTTCAGAAGATGGATTCTAAGACTTCTGGAGGAGGGTGAGGTTTCATTTGCATGCTAGGAAGGTCTCCACAATCCAACATTTTGCAGACGGACTCAAATAAAGGTGTTCCAGATACAAAGCACAAGTAGAATACAGTCCAGGATTGTGTTATTGTCATAAAACAATGAGAAGTGTGTGTGTGTGGTTTCAGATCAACATTGACTGTCACACCAGGGAGAAGATCAGCAGCAACATGTCTCAGCCCAGCCTCACTTCCTTCGACGCCGCACAGAAGCTCATCTACTCCCTGATGAGCAGAGACTGCTACCCTCGCTTCCTCACCTCGGACATCTATGCAGCTCTGCTGAGGAGAAATGGGTCCACTCACTGCTTGTAACTCATGTAGACTTTGTCCACCTGCCTGATAGTCCACTGCTCCTCAACCACCAGCCATGTACACTTTGTCCACCTGCCTGATAGTCCACTGCCCCTCAACCACCAGTCATGTAGACTTTGTCCACCTGCCTGATAGTCCACTGCTCCTCAACCACCAGTCATGTAGACTTTCTCCACCTGCCTGATAGTCCACTGCCCCTCAACCACCAGTCATGTAGACTTTGTCCACCTGCCTGATAGTCCACTGCCCCTCAACCACCAGTCATGTAGACTTTGTCCTACACCTGCCTGCTAGTCCACTGCTCCTCAACCACCAGTCATGCAGACTTTGTCCACCTGCCTGATAATCCACTGCTCCTCAACCACCAGTCATGTAGACTTTGTCCACCTGCCTGATAGTCCACTGCTCCTCAACCACCAGTCATGTAGACTTTGTCCTACACCTGCCTGCTAGTCCACTGCTCCTCAACCACCAGTCATGCAGACTTTGTCCACCTGTCTGATAATCCACTGCCCCTCAACCACCAGTCATGTAGACTTTGTCCACCTGCCTGATAGTCCACTGCCCCTCAACCACCAGTCATGTAGACTTTGTCCTACACCTGCCTGCTAGTTTACTGCTCCTCAACCACCAGTCATGTAGACTTTGTCCACCTGCCTGATAGACCACTGCTCCTCAACCACCAGTCATGTAGACTTTGTCCACCTGCCTGATAGTCCACTGCCCCTCAACCACCAGTCATGTAGACTTTGTCCACCTGCCTGATAGTCCACTGCCCCTCAACCACCAGTCATGTAGACTTTGTCCTACACCTGCCTGCTAGTTTACTGCTCCTCAACCACCAGTCATGTAGACTTTGTCCATCTGCCTGCTAGTCCACTGCCCCTCAACCACCAGTCATGTAGACTTTGTCCTACACCTGCCTGCTAGTCCACTGCTCCTCAACCACCAGTCATGTAGACTTTGTCCACCTGCCTGATAGTCCACTGCTCCTCAACCACCAGTCATGTAGACTTTGTCCACCTGCCTGATAGTCCACTGCTCCTCAACCACCAGTCATGTAGACTTTGTCCACCTGCCTGATAATCCACTGCTCCTCAACCACCAGTCATGTAGACTTTGTCCACCTGCCTGATAATCCACTGCTCCTCAACCACCAGTCATGTAGACTTTGTCCTACACCTGCCTGATAGTCCACTGCTCCTCAACCACCAGCCATGTAGACTTTGTCCACCTGCCTGATAGTCCACTGCCCCTCAACCACCAGTCATGTAGACTTTGTCCACCTGCCTGATAGTCCACTGCCCCTCAACCACCAGTCATGTAGACTTTGTCCTACACCTGCCTGCTAGTCCACTGCTCCTCAACCACCAGTCATGCAGACTTTGTCCACCTGTCTGATAATCCACTGCCCCTCAACCACCAGTCATGTAGACTTTGTCCACCTGTGTGATAATCCACTGCCCCTCAACCACCAGTCATGTAGACTTTGTCCACCTGCCTGATAATCCACTGCTCCTCAACCACCAGTCATGTAGACTTTGTCCTACACCTGCCTGCTAGTCCACTGCTCCTCAACCACCAGTCATGCAGACTTTGTCCACCTGTCTGATAATCCACTGCCCCTCAACCACCAGTCATGTAGACTTTGTCCTACACCTGCCTGCTAGTCCACTGCTCCTCAACCACCAGTCATGCAGACTTTGTCCACCTGCCTGATAATCCACTGCTCCTCAACCACCAGTCATGCAGACTTTGTCCACCTGTCTGATAATCCACTGCCCCTCAACCACCAGTCATGCAGACTTTGTCCACCTGCCTGATAGTCCACTGCCCCTCAACCACCAGTCATGTAGACTTTGTCCACCTGTCTGATAATCCACTGCCCCTCAACCACCAGTCATGTAGACTTTGTCCACCTGTCTGATAGTCCACTGCTCCTCAACCACCAGTCATGTAGACTTTGTCCTACACCTGCCTGTTAGTCCACTGCTCCTCAACCACCAGTCATGTAGACTTTGTCCACCTGCCTGATAGTCCACTGCCCCTCAACTACCAGTCATGTAGACTTTGTCTTACACCTGCCTGATAGTCCACTGCCCCTCAACCACCAGTCATGTAGACTTTGTCCTACACCTGCCTGCTAGTCCACCGCCCCTCAACCACCAGTCATGTAGACTTTGTCCTACACCTGCCTGCTAGTCCACTGCTCCTCAACCACCAGTCATACAGACTTTGTCCACCTGTCTGATAACCCACTGCCCCTCAACCACCAGTCATGTAGACTTTGTCCACCTGCCTGATAGTCCACTGCCCCTCAACCACCAGTCATGCAGACTTTGTCCACCTGTCTGATAGACCACTGCCCCTCAACCACCAGTCATGTAGACTTTGTCCACCTGCCTGATAATCCACTGCCCCTCAACCACCAGTCATGTAGACTTTGTCCTACACCTGCCTGCTAGTCCACTGCTCCTCAACCACCAGTCATGCAGACTTTGTCCACCTGCCTGATAATCCACTGCTCCTCAACCACCAGTCATGTAGACTTTGTCCTACACCTGCCTGCTAGTCCACTGCTCCTCAACCACCAGTCATGCAGACTTTGTCCACCTGCCTGATAGTCCACTGCTCCTCAACCACCAGTCATGTAGACTTTGTCCACCTGCCTGATAGTCCACTGCTCCTCAACCACCAGTCATATATATATATATACATACTGTATTTGTTTTGTTAGTTTGTTTTTTGGCCGTGCCAGCAACCTGAGGGTTCCTGGTTCAATCCCCACCTTCTACCATCCTAGTCACGTCTGTTGTGTCCTTGAGCAAGACACTTCACCCCTTGCTCCTGATGGGTCGCGGTTAGCGCCTTGCATGGCAGCCATCAGTGTGTGAATGTGTGTGTGAATGTGTGTGTGAATGGGTGAATGTGTGTGTGTGAATGGGTGAATGTGTGTGTGAACGTGTGTGTGTGTGAATGGGTGAACGTGTGTGTGTGAATGGGTGAATGTGTGTGTGAATGGGTGAATGTGTGTGCGAATGTGTGTGTGAATGGGTGAATGTGTGTGTGAATGTGTGTGTGTGAATGGGTGAATGTGTGTGTGAACGTGTGTGTGTGAATGGGTGAATGTGTGTGTGAAAGTGTGTGTGAACGGGTGAATGTGGAAATAGTGTCAAAGCGCTTTTTTTCCCCTTAAAAAAAGGTAGAAAAGCACTATACCATTTTTATTTTTATTTAATTAAATGTTTTATTTTTGTATTCAGTACTTTAATCTCCAGATCGGTTGATACAAACGTTTTTATTTTGTTTTTATGTTTTATGCCCTTCTTGTCAAAGCTGTTTTATGGCAAAAAGACAAAATATATCAAATGTTGACAGTGTAATATTTGATCAGAAGCAGAAGTACTTGAATAATCTCTGAGGGAAGTGACAATCCCATTCAAGAGCAGACACACACTACAGCAGACAGAACAGGATCAAATATTACAAGGGGACAGAACAGGGTCAAATATTACAAGGAGACAGAACAGAATCAAACATTACAGGAGACAGAACAGGATTAAACATTACAGAAGACAGAACCGGGTCAAACATTACAGGAGACAGAACAGGATCAAATATTACAAGGAGACATAACAGAATCAAACATTACAGGAGACAGAACAGGATCAAATATTACAAGGAGACATAACAGAATCAAACATTACAGGAGACAGAACAGGATTAAACATTACAGAAGACAGAACAGGATTAAACATTACAGGAGACAGAACAGGATTAAACATTACAGGCGACGAACAGGATTAAACATTACAGGAGACAGAACAGGATTAAACATTACAGGAGACAGAACAGGATTAAACATTACAGGAGACAGAACAGGATTAAACATTACAGGCGACAGAACAGGATTAAACATTACAGGAGACAGAACAGGATTAAACATTACAGAAGACAGAACAGGATCAAACATTACAGGAGACAGAACAGGATCCAACATTACAGGAGACAGAACAGGATCAAACATTACAGGAGACAGAACAGGATTAAACATTACAGGAGACAGAACAGGATTAAACATTACAGGAGACAGAACAGGATCCAACATTAGAGGTCGACAGAACAGGATCCAACATTACAGGAGACAGAACAGGATCAAACATTACAGGAGACAGAACAGGATCCAACATTACAGGAGACAGAACAGGATCAAACATTAAAGGGAGACAGAACAGGATTAAACATTACAGGAGACAGAACAGGGTCAAATATTACAAGGAGACAAACCAGGATCAAACAATACAGGAGACAAAACAGGATCAAACATTACAGGAGACAGAATAGGATTAAACATTACAGAAGACAGAACAGGATCAAACATTACAGGAGACAGAACAGGATTAAACATTACAGGAGACAGAACAGGATTAAACATTACAGAAGACAGAACAGGATCAAACATTACAGGAGACAGAACAGGATCAAACATTACAGAAGACAGAACAGGATCAAACATTACAGGAGACAGAACAGGATTAAACATTAGAGGTCGACAGAACAGGATCCAACATTACAGGAGACAGAACAGGATCAAACATTACAGGAGACAGAACAGGATTAAACATTACAGGAGACAGAACAGGATTAAACATTACAGGAGACAGAACAGGATCCAACATTAGAGGTCGACAGAACAGGATCCAACATTACAGGGGACAGAACAGGATCAAACATTACAGGGAGACAGAACAGGATTAAACATTACAGAAGACAGAACAGGATCAAACATTACAGGAGACAGAACAGGATTAAACATTACAGGAGACAGAACAGGATTAAACATTACAGAAGACAGAACAGGATCAAACATTACAGGAGACAGAACAGGATCAAACATTACAGAAGACAGAACAGGATCAAACATTACAGGAGACAGAACAGGATTAAACATTAGAGGTCGACAGAACAGGATCCAACATTACAGGAGACAGAACAGGATCAAACATTACAGGAGACAGAACAGGATTAAACATTACAGGAGACAGAACAGGATTAAACATTACAGGAGACAGAACAGGATCCAACATTAGAGGTTGACAGAACAGGATCCAACATTACAGGAGACAGAACAGGATCCAACATTACAGGAGACAGAACAGGATCCAACATTACAGGAGACAGAACAGGATCCAACATTAGAGGTTGACAGAACAAGATCCAACATTACAGGAGACAGAACAGGATCCAACATTAGAGGTTGACAGAACAGGATCCAACATTACAGGAGACAGAACAGGATTAAACATTACAGGAGACAGAACAGGATCCAACATTAGAGGTTGACAGAACAGGATCCAACATTACAGGAGACAGAACAGGATCCAACATTACAGGAGACAGAACAGGATCCAACATTAGAGGTTGACAGAACAAGATCCAACATTACAGGAGACAGAACAGGATCCAACATTACAGGAGACAGAACAGGATCCAACATTACAGGAGAAAGAACAGGATCCAACATTAGAGGTCGACAGAACAGGATCCAACATTACAGGGGACAGAACAGGATCAAACATTACAGGGAGACAGAACAGGATCGCTGACGGCTGTGCCACCTTCCAGCAAAGGTGAGAAACAGGTAAAGACTGGGGGGATATTCAGTGTAAGCCTGCACAGGTGAGAAGTAATTGGAGATTGAAATATAACAACATGGATTTTAATTTCATTATTACTTTGTCAGCAATGACATTAAAAAAAAAAAAAAACGAGTAAAATTCCAACAGGGCTGCAGTCAGAATTTAAAAAAACATTTATTTTCAACGTATGAATGTTATCTTCAGATGTATTTGTTGGTTATTTCTTATTTGTTCATCTTTTTGCCATTCTTGTCAAAGAAAACTGTGTTTTAGACCACATATGCAATATCAAGTGTGTCAAAGTGCAATGTTTGATGTGAAGTCATGAATAGGTCAATACATCACAACATATATGTTCATTTATTATTATTATTATTGTTATTATTTATTTTAGGACCAAGTTGCTTCTTTGTGTTTGCTCTTCTATGAAATATCACTGTGGACCCCCCTGGTATATACCGGTACCACCAACCTGTCCTCGCTGGGCTCCGACTAAAGTGGCCCCTGGTTGCAGTAGACTAGTTGTATTCTAATCAATCAATAATGTTTGTCTTTCATCAGTACAGATAATAAAAAGTCTTTAAAGCCAGTGTATGTTTATTCTTACATCATTGAATGGAAATCAAACTTACAAAATAATCAGGGGCGACTAATAATTCCTGAAACATCCAGAATGTCAACTAATAATAATTAATTAAAAAAAAAGAACTTCTGAGAAGTAACGTGCAGTACCGGAGTCCACCAGAGGGGCAGCAGCTGCCTGAAGAAGTGCTCTTACAGCTGAGCCACACTCTTGGAATTAATATTGTCAACATTAATATTGTCAACAATAATATGTAAACATTAATATTGTCAACAATAATATGTAAACATTAATATTGTCAACATTAATATTGTCAACAATAATATGTAAACATTAATATTGTCAACAATAATATGTAAACATTATTATTGTCAACATTAATATTGTCAACAATAATATGTAAACATTATTATTGTCAACATTAATATTCCGTTCATCCATTCATTTTTCTACCGCTTGTCCCCTTTGGGGTCACGGGAGGTCGGTCAATAATAATATTGTCAACATTAATATTGTCGATATTAATATTGTCAATACTAAATTTGTCAATATTAATATTGTCAATAATAATATTGTAAACAATAATATTGTCCACATTAATATTGTCAGCATTAATATTGTAAACATTAATATTATAACCAATAATATTGTCAACATTAATATTGTCAACAATAATATGTAAACATTATTATTGTCAACATTAATATTGTCAACAATAATATGTAAACATTAATATTGTCAACATTAATATTGTCAACAATAATATGTAAACATTTAATATTGTCAACATTAATATTGTCAACAATAATATGTAAACATTAATATTGTCAACAATAATATTGTCCACATTAATATTGTCAGCATTATTATTGTAAACATTAATATTATAACCAATAATATTGTCAACATTAATATTGTCAACAATAATATGTAAACATTAATATTGTCAACATTAATATTGTCAACAATAATATGTAAACATTAATATTGTCAACAATAATATGTAAACATTTAATATTGTCAACATTAATATTGTCAACAATAATATTGTCCACATTAATATTGTCAGCATTATTATTGTAAACATTAATATTATAACCAATAATATTGTCAACATTAATATTGTCAACAATAATATGTAAACATTAATATTGTCAACAATAATATGTAAACATTATTATTGTCAACATTAATATTGTCAACAATAATATGTAAACATTAATATTGTCAACAATAATATGTAAACATTATTATTGTCAACATTAATATTGTCAACAATAATATGTAAACATTATTATTGTCAACATTAATATTCCGTTCATCCATTCATTTTTCTACCGCTTGTCCCCTTTGGGGTCATGGGAGGTCGGTCAATAATAATATTGTCAACATTAATATTGTCGATATTAATATTGTCAATACTAAATTTGTCAATATTAATATTGTCAATAATAATATTGTAAACAATAATATTGTCCACATTAATATTGTCAGCATTAATATTGTAAACATTAATATTATAACCAATAATATTGTCAACATTAATATTGTCAACAATAATATGTCAACATTAATATTGTCAACAATAATATGTAAACATTAATATTCCATCCATCCATTCATTTTTCTACCGCTTGTCCCTTTTGGGGTCACGGGGGGTCGGTCAATAATAATATTGTCAACATTAATATTGTCGATATTAATATTGTCAATACTAAATTTGTCAATATTAATATTGTCAATAATAATATTGTAAACAATAATATTGTCCACATTAATATTGTCAGCATTATTATTGTAAACATTAATATTATAACCAATAATATTGTCAACATTAATATTGTCAACAATAATATGTAAACATTATTATTGTCAACATTAATATTGTCAACAATAATATGTAAACATTATTATTGTCAACATTAATATTCCATCCATCCATTCATTTTTCTACCGCTTGTCCCCTTTGGGGTCACGGGAGGTCGGTCAATAATAATATTGTCAACATTAATATTGTCGATATTAATATTGTCAATACTAAATTTGTCAATACTAATATTGTCAATAATAATATTGTCAACGTTAATATTGTCAGCATTATTATTGTCAACATTAATATTATAACCAATAATATTGTCAACATTGATATTGTAAACATTAATATTGTAAACAATATTTAGATGTGTTTCAGTAAATAAAGAAGTATAAACATTAATAAATACATAAATAAACAATGACTTAAACTTAGTACATAATATCATGAGCGTGCCAGTTACTGCTTTGCTTAGTGTATATAATTACACCAGGTTAGTGTATATAATTACACCAGGTTAGTTTATATAATTACACCAGGTTAGTGTATATAATTACACCAGGTTAGTGTATATAATTACACCAGGTTAGTGTATATAATTACAACAGGTTAGTGTATATAATTACACCAGGTTAGTGTATATAATTACACCAGGTTAGTGTATATAATTACACCAGGTTAGTTTATATAATTACACCAGGTTAGTGTATATAATTACACCAGGTTAGTGTATATAATTACAACAGGTTAGTGTATATAATTACACCAGGTTAGTTTATATAATTACACCAGGTTAGTGTATATAATTACACCAGGTTAGTGTATATAATTACAACAGGTTAGTGTATATAATTACACCAGGTTAGTTGATATAATTACACCAGGTTAGTGTATATAATTACACCAGGTTAGTGTATATAATTACACCAGGTTAGTGTATATAATTACACCAGGTTAGTGTATATAATTACACCAGGTTAGTGTATATAATTACACCAGGTTAGTTTATATAATTACACCAGGTTAGTGTATATAATTACACCAGGTTAGTGTATATAATTACAACAGGTTAGTGTATATAATTACACCAGGTTAGTGTATATAATTACACCAGGTTAGTTTATATATTTACACCAGGTTAGTGTATATAATTACACCAGGTTAGTTTATATAATTACACCAGGTTAGTGTATATAATTACACCAGGTTAGTGTAATTACACCTGGTTAGTTTATATAATTACACCAGGTTAGTTTATATAATTACACCAGGTTAGTGTATATAATTACACCAGGTTAGTTTGTATAATTACAACTAGTTATTGTATATAATTACACCAGGTTAGTGTATATAATTACACCAGGTTAGTTTATGTAATTACACCAGGTTAGTGTATATAATTACACCAGGTTAGTGTATATAATTACACCAAGTTAGTGTATATAATTACACCAGGTTAGTTTATATAATTACACCAGGTTAGTGTATATAATAACACCTGATTAGTTTATATAATTACACCAGGTTAGTTTATATAATTACACCTGGTTAGTTTATATAATTACAACAGGTTAGTGTATATAATTACACCAGGTTAGTGTATATAATTACACCAGGTTAGTGTATATAATTACACCAGGTTAGTGTATATAATTACACCTGGTTAGTTTATATAATTACACCAGGTTAGTTTATATAATTACAACAGGTTAGGGTATATAATTACAACAGGTTAGTGTATATAATTACACCAGGTTAGTGTATATAATTACACCAGGTTAGTGTATATAATTACACCAGGTTAGTGTATATAATTACACCAGGTTAGTGTATATAATTACACCAGGTTAGTGTATATAATTACACCTGGTTAGTTTATATAATTACACCAGGTTAGTTTATATAATTACAACAGGTTAGGGTACATAATTACAACAGGTTAGTGTATATAATTACACCAGGTTAGTTTATATATTTACACCAGGTTAGTGTATATAATTACACCAGGTTAGTGTATATAATTACAACAGGTTAGTGTATATAATTACACCAGGTTAGTTTATATAATTGCACCAGGTTAGTGTATATAATTACACCAGGTTAGTGTATATAATTACACCAGGTTAGTGTATATAATTACACCAGGTTAGTGTATATAATTACACCTGGTTAGTTTATATAATTACAGCAGGTTAGTGTATATAATTACACCAGGTTAGTGTATATAATTACACCAGGATAGTTTATATAATTACACCAGGTTAGTGTATATAATTACACCAGGTTAGTGTATATAATTACACCAGGTAAGTGTATATAATTACACCAAGTTAGTTTATATAATTACACCAGGATAGTTTATATTATTACACCAGGTTAGGGTATATAATTACACCAGGTTAGTGTATATAATTGCACCAGGTTAGTGTATATAATTACACTAGGTTAGTGTATATAATTACACCAGGTTAGTGTATATAATTACACCAGGTTAGTTTATATAATTACACCAGGTTAGTGTATATAATTACACCAGGTTAGTGTATATAATTACACCAGGATAGTTTATATAATTACACCAGGTTAGTGTATATAATTACACCAGGATAGTTTATATAATTACACCAGGTTAGTGTATATAATTACACCAGGTTAGTGTATATAATTACACCAGGTTAGTGTATATAATGACACCTGGTTAGTTTATATAATCACACCAGGTTAGTTTATATAATTACACTAGGTTAGTGTATATAATTACACCAGGTTAGTGTATATAATTACACCAGGTTAGTGTATATAATTACACCAGGTTAGTGTATATAATTACACCAGGTTAGTGTATATAATTACACCAGGTTAGTGTATATAATTACACCAGGTTAGTGTATATAATTACAACAGGTTAGTTTATATAATTACACCAGGTTAGTGTATATAATTACACCAGGTTAGTGTATATAATTACACCAAGTTAGTTTATATAATTACACCAGGTTAGTGTATATAATTACACCAGGTTAGTGTATATAATTACACCAGGTTAGTTTATATAATTACACCAGGTTAGTGTATATAATTACACCAAGTTAGTGTATATAATTACAACAGGTTAGTTTTGAGGGCTTTGTAGGCTGAATAAATCACATTCCCATGACCTGCATTGTTAGCTGACTCTTGCTGACGCGTATTTACCATTTAGAATGCATAAAGAAGAGAAAGGCATGTTCTCACACAGGGTTTGTGAGTGATAGGCCAAAGAAAGAAAGAAAAAAGGTGCATTTCCCCTGGCAAAACATCTCTTTGGTGGCCACTCCTCTGGAAGGAGACGATCTTTGGAGGAGAGGTGTCAGCATTTACCTGAAGTTTGACATGAGTAACTTCTAGTCGCTGTGGAAAAAACAAACATCCCTCAGGCTTTATTCAATGATGATGCAACACAACAAGAAACAAGTAAAACAAACAAACATCTGTCAGGCTTTATTCAATGATGATGCAACACAACAAGAAACAACTAAAACAAACAAATATCTGTCAGGCTTTATTCAATGATGATGCAACACAACAGGAAACAAGTAAAACAAACAAACATCTGTCAGGCTTTATTCAATGATGATGCAACACAACAAGAAACAAGTAAAACAAACAAACATCTCTCAGGCTTTATTCAATGATGATGCAACACAACAAGAAACAAGTAAAACAAACAAACATCTGTCAGGCTTTATTCAATGATGATGCAACACAACAGGAAACAAGTAAAACAAACAAACATCTGTCAGGCTTTATTCAATGATGGTGCAACACAACAAGAAACAAGTAAAACAAACAAACATCTCTCAGGCTTTATTCAATGATGACGCAACACAACAAGAAACAAGTAAAACAAACAAACAAACATCTCTCAGGCTTTATTCAATGATGATGCAACACAACAAGAAACAAGTAAAACAAACAAACATCTGTCAGGCTTTATTCAATGATGATGCAACACAACAAGAAACAAGTAAAACAAACAAACATCTGTCAGGCTTTATTCAATGATGATGCAACACAACAAGAAACAAGTAAAACAAACAAACATCCCTCAGGCTTTATTTAATGATGATGCAACACAACAGGAAACAAGTAAAACAAACAAACATCCCTCAGGCTTTATTCAATGATGATGCAACACAACAAGAAACAAGTAAAACAAACAAACATCTGTCAGGCTTTATTCAATGATGACGCAACACAACAAGAAACAAGTAAAACAAACAAACATCCCTCAGGCTTTATTCAATGATGATGCAACACAACAAGAAACAAGTAAAACAAACAAACAAACATCTCTCAGGCTTTATTCAATGATGATGCAACACAACAAGAAACAAGTAAAACAAACAAACATCTCTCAGGCTTTATTCAATGATGACGCAACACAACACGAAACAAGTAAAACAAACAAACATCTGTCAGGCTTTATTCAATGATGATGCAACACAACAAGAAACAAGTAAAACAAACAAACATCTGTCAGGCTTTATTCAATGATGATGCAACACAACAAGAAACAAGTAAAACAAACAAACATCCCTCAGGCTTTATTCAATGATGATGCAACACAACAAGAAACAAGTAAAACAAACAAACATCCGTCAGGCTTTATTCAATGATGATGCAACACAACAAGAAACAAGTAAAACAAACAAACAAACATCCGTCAGGCTTTATTCAATGATGATGCAACACAACAAGAAACAAGTAAAACAAACAAACATCTGTCAGGCTTTATTCAATGATGATGCAACACAACAAGAAACAAGTAAAACAAACAAACATCTGTCAGGCTTTATTCAATGATGATGCAACACAACAAGAAACAAGTAAAACAAACAAACATCTGTCAGGCTTTATTCAATGATGATGCAACACAACAAGAAACAAGTAAAACAAACAAACAAACATCTGTCAGGCTTTATTCAATGATGATGCAACAGCGCCTGTTGCTGGCGGGAAGTGGTATGGACCGGAAGTGCTGTCAAGTGTGGATCCTTCAAAGAGGTGAGACAGGCTTTTAATATTGAATCAATGTTGACTGCTTCTATTTGGAATAGTACTTTGCAACCTGCACATAAAAGTGTTCGCTACCTGTTATTGACCTAAACTGTATCTTAGAGTGATATTGTGAAGACAATAATGCACTTCTACTGTGTAAACTAACTTGATGTTTTATTTACAGAATCCCATCACCCAAGTGGACTCACAACGTGCAGGTACAACTATATTTATATTTAGAACTAGTGATGGGTTGATGAGGCGTCATGAAGCGTTTCGACACATTGCAAAACTGTATTGATACTGTGTCGATACTGTGTCACTAAATACTGACATCTGCTGGACATTAAAAATCCCTACAGGCAACCTATGGACCGACTCAACTGACACTGATTTGATGCCCTAGTACAGGGGTCACCAACCTTTTTGAAACCAAAAACTACTTCTTGGGTACTGATTAATGCGAAGGGCTACCAGTTTGATACACACTTAAATAAATAAATATATTGTCATTTGTAAGTTACACGTAAGTGTGATTTAAACAAGAATAGCTAAATAAATAAATTTATATATATAAAAAAATGGGTATTTCTGTCTGTCATTCCGTCGTACATTTTTTTTTCCTTTTACGGAAGGTTTTTTGTAGAGAATAAATGATGAAAAAAAACACTTAATTGAACGGTTTAAAAGAGGAGAAAACAAGAAAAAATGTAAAATAAAATTTTGAAACATAGTTTATCTTCAATTTCGACTCTTTAAAATTCAAAATTCAACCGACAAAAAGAAGAGAAAAACTCGCTTACTTGAATCTTTTTGAAAAAATAAAAAAAATGATTTATGGAACATCATTAGTAATTTTTCCTGATTAAGATAAATTTTAGAATTTTGATGACATGTTTTAAATTGGTTAAAATCCAATCTGCGCTTTGTTAGAATATTTAACAAATTGGACCAAGCTATATTTCTAACAAAGACAAATCAGTATTTCTTCTAGATTTTCCAGAACAAAAATTTTAAAAGAAATTCAAAATACTTTGAAATAAGATTTAAATTTGATTCTACAGATTTTCTAGATTTGCCAGAATAATCTTTTTAATCATAGTAAGTTTGAAGAAATATTTCACAAATATTCCTTCGTCGAAAAAACAGAAGCTAAAATATTTATTATTCTTTACAATAAAAAATAAATAAATTTACTTGAACATTGATTTAAATTGTCAGGAAAGAAGAGGAAGAAATTTAAAAGGTAAAAAGGTATATTTGTTTAAAAATCCTAAAATCATTTTTAAGGTTGTATTTTTTCTCTAAAATTGTATTTCTAAAAGTAATAAGAAGCAAAGTAAAAAAAATAAATGAATTTATTTAAACAAGTGAAGACCCATCCATCCATCCATTTTCTACCGCTTATTCCAAGTGAAGACCAAGTCTTTAAAATATTTTCTTGGATTTTCAAATTCTATTTGAGTTTTGTCTCTTTTAGAATTAAAAATGTCGAGCAAAGCGAGACCAGCTTGCTAGTAAATAAATACAATTTAAAAAAAATAGAGGCAGCTCACTGGTAAGTGCTGCTCTTTGAGCTATTTTTAGAACAGGCCAGCGGGCGACTGATCTGGTCCTTACGGGCTACCTGGTGACCGCGGGCACCGCGTTGGTGACCCCTGCCCTAGTATATACAATAATATAAACCAAGTCATTGTATTTCATTTAGGATTATTTCATATCTTCATTTAAATAAAAATATATTTGTATCTTTTTTAGATACAGTCAATAAATAACGTGAACATGTATCATAACATGGAAATCTAAGAGAACGTGTTATGGATGATTGTGGACTGGGAATTTTTTTAATTTGATTTTTTTACACATTTTTATTAAAAAAAAAAAAAAAAAAAAGTTTTTCCGACGTATAACATTTTAGACGATTTCTCTTCTTAGTTATTATTTCTCCGGCTGTAGAAAAGAGCCGCTCACAGGGCACAGAGGAGGCGTCAGTGCGACACAGTTCGCGTATCGGTCACGTGACCAAAACAGCTCATGGTCGGTCACGTGACTTTCTAAAAGCGGTACGCGCACCGACACAGGGTTTCGCTCTATGAGCTCGACGCATGCGCCGATGCATCGGTGTTGCCGGACCCATCACTATTTAGAACTATATTTAATGCCACTGGGATTGTTTAGTTGTCCTCATCTATTATTATTATTATTATTATTATTATTATTATTATTATTATTGTGATGCTAATGTTAGCTTGGCTAGATCACGGCCATTTTGGCTATGCGAGGTGCGTTCAGGGACATCCTGTAAAATGGTGTGACTGTATTTTACCGTTTGATTAATTGATTGAGACTTTTATTAGTAGATTGCACAGTACAGTACATATTCCGTACAATTGACCACTAAATGGTAACACCCCAATAAGTTTTTCCACTTGTTTAAGTCGGGGTCCACGATGGTAATTGATTAACGTGTATTTTGCTTTTTAAAAAAGGGATTATTGCAGATGTAATGATACTAATGTCAATACTTGCACTTCAAACGTCTTCATTGAAAAAGCAAAGTTGAGGCGTGGTGGACCACCATGCAGGCCTGGTTCGTGTCCCACATGGGGATGGTAAACCATGGGCACTATAGGTGGTCCTCATACCAATATTTTGCTACCGGTACCAAAATGTATTTCCAGAATTTTCTATACCATTCGATACTTTTCTAAATAATGGGGACCACAAAAAATGTCATTATTGTCTTTATTGTAACAACAAATGTTAGTGTACATGAAACATATGTTTATTATTGTCATTTAGTCCTTCAATAAAATAGACAACTTGTCTTTTAGTAGTAAGTAAACAAACAAAGCCTCCTAATTAGTCTATGCAGTAACATATTGTGTCATTTATACACCTATTATTTTGTACACTTTATGAGGGACAAACTGTAAAAATGGATTATTCATTTACTGTTAATATCTGCTTATTTTCTATTTTAACATGTTCTATCTACACTTCTGTTCAAATGTAATAATCACTTATTCTTCTCTTCTTTGATACTTGACATTAGTTTTGGATGATACTGTCATGTCTGTGTAATCATGTTTTGTGTTAAGTCATGTTTTTGTTTAGTTATAGGACTCTTTAGTTTCTGTCTTTTCACTCCCTTGTCTTGTTTCCATGATTACCCCATTAGTTTCACCTGTTCCACGTTTGGACTCATTGTGCACTCTTGTTTGTCACCATAGCAACCATTAGTTTTCACCTGTCACGTCACGCACCTGTTTCACGTTTTGAGTCACGCACCTGCTTTCACTAATCATGTCCATAGTATTTAAGTTCATTCATTTTCTGTTGTTCGTCCTGACGACCTCACAACACATTTATGCTCTGTTCATGCCTGATACTTCTTTCCATGTCAATTCCTCAAGCAACTATTTTTGTCCAAGCCAAGTAAGTTTTTGTTCCATATTTATAGTCTTTTTGGTTTCATAGTTTGTTCTCCGCCATTGTGCGTGTTTTTTGTTTGTACTTTTTTGCTATAGTCTTTTGGTTTCATAGTTTATTCTCTGCCACTGTGCGCGCTTTCATTTATTCCTTTTTTCGATAATAATAAATCATGTACCTTAATTCCCGTCTCGCCCGTGCCAACTTTCCGTTGCATCCTGGAAAAGCACACACCCCGGACCAAGTCTTGACAGATACCACACATTTAGGTATGGATGTGATACCAAGTAGTTACAGGATCATACATTGGTCATATTCAAAGTCCTCATGTGTCCAGGGACATATTTACTGACTTTATAAACATAATATAATTTTTTTTTAAAAACGAATGTAATCATAGTAGTATCGACTAGATACACTCTTGTACTTGGTATCATTACAGTGGATGTCAGGTGTAGATCCACCCATGGCATTTGTTTACATTGTGACGGTGGTGGGCTATTGTATCCTCCTACGGTGTGTAGTGAAGCATGTTTAGCTATTCCTCGTCCTCCAGTGATAATGATACTTGTAGGAAACTGTCACGACTTGATCTTGGGAGTTTGCTTTTCCGGGATGCAACGGAAAGTTGGCACGGGCGAGACGGGAATGAAGGTACATGATTTATTTAAAGACTATAAATACAAAAAAAAGGATCAAACAAAAAGCGCGCACAGTGGCGGAGAATAAACTATGAACAATTAAACAAAACTTGCAAACTATGGCTTGAATAAAGAAAACTTACTTGGCATGGACAAAAAAGGAGCAGCGTGAACATGGACATGAAAAAATGGACAGAGCATAAATGTGGTGTGAGGTCGTCAGGACGAACAACAGAAAATGAATGAACTTAAATACTATGGACATGATTAGTGAAAGCAGGTGCGTGACTCAAAACGTGAAACAGGTGCGTGACGTGACAGGTGAAAACTAATGGTTGCTATGGTGACAAACAAGAGTGCACAATGAGTCCAAACGTGGAACAGGTGAAACTAATGGGGTAATCATGGAAACAAGACAAGGGAGTGAAAAGACAGAAACTAAAGAGTCCTATAACTAAACAAAAACATGACTTAACACAAAACATGATTACACAGACATGACAGAAACATACTTTATTTGTTGCTAAAACACTGTGGATGGATGTTAGCCACTAGCTAGCTAGCCATGTCTCAAAGCAGCTCTTCCTGAGGGTGTTTCAGTGTTATAACTTCACCTTTATCTTGACTTTTTACACCAAAATGCGTCCATTCTCCCTTTTCTGTCTACACACTGTGTCCGCTTGTAAGTACTCTGTGTGTGTGCGCTGCCCAACATGCTCCTCTGCTCCTAAAAGCAGCAATGTCACCACGTGACGACGTCAAAAAAATCGGTACTTTTCAAAGAGAGTATAGCGGCGTTGTTGATTGATTAGTATGTGGACAAATCCAGCAGCTTGACGGAGTAAAAGTGAAGATGATTGGCGGGAGGAAGTGGGAGATAAAAGAGAAATATGTATCTGTGAGTTACAGGCGGCGGAGAGAGGAAGTGAGAAGGAGATAAGAAGTCAGTGTGAAGTCACACGCACAGTGACGTCTGTTGGACACCAGCTTGTAGTTTGGAGAGTGAAGAAGGTCAAAATAATAATAATAACACACACCCCGTTTCCATATGAGTTGGGAAATTGTGTTAGATGTAAATATAAACGGAATACAATGATTTGCAAATCCTTTTCAAGCCATATTCAGTTGAATATGCTACAAAGACAACATATTTGATGTTCAAACTCATAAACTTTATTTTTTTTTTGCAAATAATAATTAACTTAGAATTTCATGGCTGCAACACGTGCCAAAGTAGTTGGGAAAGGGCATGTTCACCACTGTGTTACATGGCCTTTCCTTTTAACAACACTCAGTAAAGGTTTGGGAACTGAGGAGACACATTTTTGAAGCTTCTCAGGTGGAATTCTTTCCCATTCTTGCTTGATGTACAGCTTAAGTTGTTCAACAGTCCGGGGGTCTCCGTTGTGCTATTTTAGGCTTCATAATGCGGCACACATTTTCAATGTCTGGACTACAGGCAGGCCAGTCTAGTACCCGCACTCTTTTACTATGAAGCCACGTTGATGTAACACGTGGCTTGGCATTGTCTTGCTGAAATAAGCAGGGGCGTCCATGGTAACGTTGCTTGGATGGCAACATATGTTGCTCCAAAACCTGTATGTACCTTTCAGCATTAATGGTGCCTTCACAGATGTGTAAGTTACCCATGTCTTGGGCACTAATACACCCCCATACCATCACACATGCTGCCTGTTACACTTTGCGCCTATAACAATCCGGATGGTTCTTTTCCTCTTTGGTCCGGAGGACACGACGTCCACAGTTTCCAAAAACAATTTGAAATGTGGACTCGTCAGACCACAGAACACTTTTCCACTTTGTATCAGTCCATCTTAGATGAGCTCAGGCCCAGCGAAGCCGACGGCGTTTCTGGGTGTTGTTGATAAACGGTTTTTGCCTTGCATAGGAGAGTTTTAGCTTGCACTTACAGATGTAGCGACCAACTGTAGTTACTGACAGTGGGTTTCTGAAGTGTTCCTGAGCTCATGTGGTGATATCCTTTACACACCGATGTCGCTTGTTGATGCAGTACAGCCTGAGGGATGGAAGGTCACGGGCTTAGCTGCTTACGTGCAGTGATTTCTCCAGATTCTCTGAACCCTTTGATGATATTGGGCGGCATGGCATAGTGGGTAGAGCAACCGTGCCAGAAACCTGAGGGTTGCAGGTTCGCTCCCTGCCTCTTACCATCCAAAAATCGCTGCCGTTGTGTCCTTGGGCGGGACACTTCACCCCTTGCCCCCGGTGCCACTCACACCGGTGAATTGAATGATGAGTGATAGGTGGTGGTCGGAGGGGCCGTTGGCGCAAATTGCAGCCACGCTTCCGTCAGTCTACCCCAGGGCAGCTGTGGCTATGAAAGTAGCTTACCACCACCAGGTGTGAATGATTGATGGGTTCTACATGTAAAGCGACTTTGGGTACTTAGAAAAGCGCTATATAAATCCCAGGTATTATTATTATTACGGACCGTAGATGGTGAAATCCCTAAATTCCTTGCAATAGCTGGTTGAGAAAGGTTTTTCTTAAACTGTTCAACAATTTGCTCAGGCATTTGTTGACAAAGTGGTGACCCTCGCCCCATCCTTGTTTGTGAATGACTGAGCATTTTTTGGAATCTACTTTTATACCCAATCATGGCACCCACCTTTTCCCAATTAGCCTGTTCACCTGTGGGATGTTCCAAATAAGTGTTTGGTGAGCATTCCTCAACTTTATCAGTATTTATTGCCACCTTTCCCAACTTCTTTGTCACGTGTTGCTGGCATCAAATTCTAAAGTTAATGATTATTTGCAAAAATAAAATGTTTATCAGTTTGAACATCAAATATGTTGTCTTTGTAGCATATTCAACTGAATATGGGTTGAAAAGGATTTGCAAATCATTGTATTCCGTTTATATTTACATCTAACACAATTTCCCAACTCATATGGAAACGGGGTTTGTAATAATGTCTTTCTTACACTGAAGGTGTGAGCGTGAGGGAGTTATGCTTGGGCTGCAGCAACCAAGCCTCTGATGGTTCAGGTCAGGGTGTCAAACGTACGGCCAGAAGGTTAAATCCGGGCCCCTGAGATGAGTTTGCAAGTGTAAAAAAAGAGCTTTTATGGCAGAAACTGCTGTTCTAAAAGTGTCCACTAGATGTGGCAGTAGCAATTCTGTGAGGCAAGCACAAGTATACCGTACACAGTCAAGCTCCTCCCCCTCCACATCAATGAAACCTAAAACCTGCCGTTTTAGCTCTTCTGTGTTTTTACATTTCTTTACCCTCAGGACTTTCCACTAACTCAAAGTGTTTCATTTGTAACGTCTTCTATTTTTGGCCAAAACTTCTTTGAAGTTATCGTGCCATGATTTCACCACTTGGGAATAGATGAGCTGAAAGGAGTCTGCCGTGTAAGGACGCGCCGGTACCCGACTCGCGCACCACCTTCGTCCCGAGCCTTTCCAAGCCGACCTAGAGCCGGTCGCGAGGGAAATGCGCCCGACGGGGGCCAGCCAGCAAGGGCGAGGATCCCCGAAAAGGATCCCCCGCCACCGAGCGGCTGTCCGACACCCCCACCGTTTTGAATCCCACCCCACCCGTTTACCTCTCAACGGTTTCATGCCCTGTCGAACTCTCTCTTCAAAGTTCTTTTCAACTTTCCCTTGAGGTACGTCACATGCACATGTTTGCTCTTCATTTGTAAGTATGCTAGCTGGGGAGGGGCTACAGATACCCACCCAGTTCCAGGGACTGAGTCCCGTCAACTCAAAGGCTATGTTTCCATACCTTAGTCGCACATGATGTCTGTAGGTTGCAGACTCTCGGCTAGAAAACGTGCGTATTCAATGTTGCCATTGTCCACAGGAGTAATGCTCAACAGCTGTACGTCACTTACAGTACAAACACTTTGTGGGGCTCAACGAAAGACAAGCACAACACACGATTGGTGCATGAAGACACGATCGATCTTTATTTAAAACATAACATAGAACAAAAAATGAATAGGTACTTGTGAAAGACTTCCTCTTTCCGGGTTCCACTGACCACCAAAGATGGACATGACGGCGAGCAGATTGTGACTTTTGTTTTATTATTTCAATAAAACCTTCGCTTTTCAGCTGTGCCTCCCCCTGCTGCTTGCTCCGCCGTCTGCTTTTCAGCAGCACGTCCTCATTTCCGTCTGCCTCTTGCTCTCTCCGTCTCCGTCGCTCTCTCCGCTGCTCTCGCTCCGCACTTGTTGGGTTCTCTCCTCCTTCTGCCCCGTCGTTCTCGGCTGCCGCCCCTTTATTTATCTAAAGGAGATTATATAATTGTGCCCAGGTGGGCGATCCACGCACCTGCCGTCCATTTCGGATGTGGTTCCGGCGCGCCCCGCCTAGCTGCTGGTCCGCCGGCCACGCCTCCTCGCCGCCATCTCAGAGTCGGCCCCGGCGGGGCAAGCCTCGCTGTCGGTCTGCCGGCCCCGCCTCCCCACAATACAGTATTTAAAACGGTCACTGTCGCCGGCCCGTAGAGAAACCAGACCGCCTCTGTGTCGGCACGGCAGTCTTGACTAGAACTAATGACAACGATCCTTTAATGACATGAATCAGTCACCAATTGTGCAAGTTGTCCCGCTTCAAAAAGTCATTTTCATCAAAGGTACACTTCTACTACGAGAGATAAAATGAGAATCTCCAGAAAATCATGTTGTCTGATTTTTAAAGAATGTGTTCGCATTGCCGGCAGTAAGTCGGACACGTTTCCAGTGAGGGTTGGACTCCGCCAAGGCTGCCCTTTGTCACCCATTCTGTTCATAACTTTTATGGACAGAATTTCTAGGCGCAGTCAAGGCGTTGAGGGGATCTGGTTTGGTGGCTGCAGGATTAGGTCTCTGCTTTTTGCAGATGATGTGGTCCTGATGGCTTCATCTGGCCAGGATCTTCAGCTCTCACTGGGTCGGTTCGCAGCCGAGTGTGAAGCGACTGGGATGAGAATCAGCACCTCCAAGTCCGAGTCCATGGTTCTCGCCCGGAAAAGGGTGGAGTGCCATCTCCGGGTTGGGGAGGAGATCTTGCCCCAAGTGGAGGAGTTCAAGTACCTCGGAGTCTTGTTCACGAGTGAGGGAAGAGTGGATGGTGAGATCGACAGGCGGATCGGTGCGGCATCTTCAGTAATGCGGACGCTGTATCGATCCGTTGTGGTGAAGAAGGAGCTGAGCCGGAAGGCAAAGCTCTCAATTTACCGGTCGATCTACGTTCCCATCCTCACCTATGGTCATGAGCTTTGGGTTATGACCGAAAGGACAAGATCACGGGTACAAGCGGCCGAAATGAGTTTCCTCCGCCGGGTGGCAGGTCTCTCCCTTAGAGATAGGGTGAGAAGCTCTGTCATCCGGGGGGAGATCAAAGTAAAGCCGCTGCTCCTCCACATCGAGAGGAGCCAGATGAGGTGGTTCGGGCATCTGGTCAGGATGCCACCCGATCGCCTCCCTCGGGAGGTGTTTAGGGCACGTCCGACCGGTAGGAGGCCACAGGGAAGACCCAGGACACGCTGGGAAGACTATGTCTCCCGGCTGGCCTGGGAACGCCTCGGGATCCCCCGGGAGGAGCTGGACGAAGTGGCTGGGGAGAGGGAAGTCTGGGCTTCCCTGCTTAGGCTGCTGCCCCCGCGACCCGACCCGGATAAGCGGAAGAAGATGGATGGATGGATGGATGGTGTTTGCAAATGATGGTGTAAAAGAAGTATGTGGTCCATAACAAAAGTTCATCTCAATATACCCTTTGGTGGCAATGGCAGAGGTCAAAGGTTTTCTGTAAGTCTTCTCAAGGTGTTCACACACATTTTGGCCCATCCCTCCATGCAGATCTCCTCCAGAGCAGTGATGTTTTGGGGCTGTCGCTGGGCAACATGGACTTTCACCTCCTTCCAAAGATTTCTAGGAGGTTGAGATCTGGAGACTGTTCTTTGGATGCAACTCAGCTTTCCTCCTCCTCCAAACACCACAAGTCGAGTTTTTGACCAAAACGTTCTATCTGACCATTCGGCATTCTCCCAATTCTCTTCTGGATCATCCAAATGCTCTCCGGCAAACTTCAGACGGGCCTGAACATGTACTGGCTTAAGCAGGGAGACACGTCTGGCACTGCAGGATTTGAGTCTTTGGCGACGTAGTGTGTTACTGATGGTAGCCTTTCTTACTTTGGTCTCTGCAGGTCATTCGCTAGGTCCCCCCGTTTTTGTGATCATTTTGACCCCACGTGGTGAGATCTCGCGTGGAGCCCCAGATGGAAGGAGATTATCAGTGGTCTTGTATGTCTTCCATTTTCTAATAATTGCTCCCACGGTTGATTTCATCACACCAAGCTGTCTTCTCAGCCTGGTGCAGGTCTACAATGTTGTTTCTGGTGTCCTTTGACAGCTCTTTGGTATTGGCCACAGTGGAGTTTGGAGTGTGACTGTTTGAAGTTGTGGACAGATAACAAGGCCAAACAGGTGCCATTAACACAGGTAACGAGTGAAGGACAGAGGAGCCTCTTAAAGAAGAAGTTACTGGTCTGTGAAAGACAGAAATCTTGCTCGTTTGTAGTTGACCAAATACTTCTTTTACAGAGGACTTTACCAATTCATTCATTCAAAATCCTACAATTCCCTGTATTATTTTTTGCCCCATTCTGTCTCTCATAGTAGAAGTGTACCTACGATGAAAATGAGGAAAGTTAGATTTTGAAGACTTTTACCCTAACTTGATGACTTCATGATATACTTTCCAAAACACCTGCTCTTGGAGTCTGCTCTTTGTAGTGACAAAGGTTGTCTTATCTGCTTACCACTGTCTCATTTGCATGACCAGACGAGACGTGCGTCTATGTCAGCAGCTTTCAGTCGTCTCTGCAGTCATTTCCGTTATGCTCCACTTCCTCTTCTTCTCTGTGGTTAGCCCCAACAACGTATCAGTGACGCCTATTGCCTCAGCCTCTTGTATAAAAGTTTCCGTCGCTTCACCAAACGGTTGCGGAGCCGGACGGTGTCACTTGACTCGCTGAAAACGGTGCAACGTACGTAAAAAGATGTGCACGGAAATGCCAAAATCTGCATCGATGCAATGCCGCGTGTCGCGTGCAGGCTCATCGCCCCCGAGAGAGATGCTCCTTGGCGGGGACACACCAGCAACAGAGAGGTGAGTCACTTCCAGTGCTAGCATGGAACCGTGACCAATCAAGGTTGTTGATCTGTGTGGACAGAGAAAGAAACGTCAAGTTTCGACTTCAATGCAGATCATCTAAAGCATCCGGCACTGAGGGGTAGGTACATCAAACCTCAAGGATGGTCAGGAAATGGACATACTAATGAGTTTTTACCATTCCCACTCTTTGAAGACTTTGTTTTGAAGAACTGTCCCAGTGGTCACAATCCCTGGAGAGACTCATGGCATCAAAGTGTAAGCAAAGCCTTCAACATGTCAAGACTGGTCCGTGCTTGTTCTTCCTTTGCACGTCCTGTAACCTGGACCTGTTTTCTGATCAGATGGAATGAAGATATTCCAGGCTTTCCTGAAGTCCGAGTTCAGCGACGAAAACATGGAGTTTTGGCTGGTGTGCGAGGAATACAAGAAAATCAGGTCCTCGTTCAGGACGACATGCAGGGCTAAAAAGATCTTCAAACGTTACATCCAGGCCGAGGCACCGAGAGAGGTGTGCACACCTGCGGCAGTTGGAAGGAAGACGGTAGTAACTGTGGTTTAAACCTGCGTGTGTGTCTTCCAGATCAACATTGATCACAAGACCAGGGAGCTGATCCGACGCAGCCTTAAGTCGGGTGGCACAGGGTGCTTTGATGAGGCCCAGAGGATGGTCTACGGACTAATGGAGAGGGATTCCTACCCCCGATTCTTACAGTCAGACGTATACCAGACTTTTCTGGAATCTGTTTCCAAATCCGTGGCAATGTGAAGACCTTACATGCCAGTTTTGTTTGACTCGAGACCGTGGACACTCCCAGAAGGGAGCTGAGCCTCCATTCAGTGGGAACTGCGGAGCAAAATGATGTATCACACCAAAAACATGATCTTTGTAGGCGGGACTGTAACCAACAGAGCACTTCTGTGGTAAGTACTTGTTCAGAACCAGCTGGGGTGATACACATGAACGTGTGCGGGAGTTGACCACCAAACCGAAGACAAACGATCCTAAGATCTTGGAGACACATCCAGAAATGATCCTGACCAAAGATGCATTCTTCTGTATGAACACTCACCTTTTCACCTGCCAAGCCTTGCAGGAGTCAGTCAGTGTTTGCAAAGATACAATTGCTCATCACTCATGTGGCGTAGCACACCCTGGAAGATCTTCCCAATAGTCTCTTACCATATTTCAAGGCAGATTATTTGATGCATTGTGTTGTGTAGGCTGCCTACTTTGCTTCAAGTTCCAAAATATAACAAGAACTAATGTTGCCTCAGTAAGGAAAGCAGCCATTGGCTGTCCTCAAAGTCGCCAGATGACAGCATGGCTTCATTTGCATAATTTAGGAGAGAGAAATAAAGTTTTTTTTACCTGCAATGGTAAATGTTAAGACTGTCTGTCCAATTGTATCAAAACACTACAGGACCGTGATGTCACAAACGCACCGATCCATTGACTGGCTCATTAGCATGAACCTACACAAAGAGATTGGGACGTTGCAGTTATTTATTTGAACTGTGAATGAAAACATTTACATTTACATTTCGCTCTGTAAACCAAGAAAGCTTCTGACTGCATCTGGGAAGATGTGACCTTTGCAAACCAGTCGAGTCTTTCAAGTGAACGACGAGAAGCGATCTGCAATCCTCATTTCTTCGTTTGAGAGACGTTATTTATGTCTCTCAGAATCAGATTCCAGGCGGATCGGTGCGGCGTCTTCAGTAATGCGGACGCTGTATCGATCCGTTGTGGTGAAGAAGGAGCTGAGCCGGAAGGCAAAGCTCTCAATTTACCGGTCGATCTACGTTCCCATCCTCACCTATGGTCATGAGCTTTGGGTTATGACCGAAAGGACAAGATCACGGGTAAAAGCGGCCGAAATGAGTTTCCTCCGCCGGGTGGCGGGGCTCTCCCTTAGAGATAGGGTGAGAAGCTCTGTCATCCGGGGGGAGCTCAAAGTAAAGCCGCTGCTCCTCCACATCGAGAGGAGCCAGATGAGGTGGTTCGGGCATCTGGTCAGAATGCCACCCGAGCGCCTCCCTAGGGAGGTGTTTAGGGCACGTCCGACCGGTAGGAGGCCACGAGGAAGACCCAGGACACGTTGGGAAGACTATAGTCTCCCGGCTGGCCTGGGAACGCCTCGGGATCCCCCGGGAGGAGCTGGACGAAGTGGCTGGGGAGAGGGAAGTCTGGGCTTCCCTGCTTAAGCTGCTGCCCCCGCGACCCGACCTCGGATAAGCGGAAGAAGATGGATGGATGGATGGAGAATCAGATTCCCGATCAATATCAGCATTGTTGGCTTTATTTGAGCGAGTTTGAGTGGTCCACGTGAAATATGCACACGCTCACGCAGATAGTTAACTTAGGGGAGGAGTTTTACTGAGCACCTGAACCCACTGGAGTCTTTCAGCCGCTGTATGTAGACTTTGAAATGTTTTACTGAGCACCTGAACCCACCGGAGTCTTTCAGCCGCTGTATGTAGACTTTGAAAGCACTTCTGCCGGTTAATGACCTCACTGTCAAAGAACCAGGAAATGGTACCACCGTGTGGAATATTTATTCAAACAAAAGATTAGAATATTATGAATATTTCAAAATGGTTCTCTGTATTGGTGTAAAGTAAATATTTTGACCAAACGTTTAGCTTATTACTGCCCCACGTGGTTGGTTATGGTTATGGTCTCATTTATTTACAACATGTAAACAACGTGATGCATCATATAATCAGAGGTGGGTAGAGTAGCCAGAAATTGTACTCAAGTAAGAGTACTGTTACTTTAGAGATTTATTACTCAAGTAAAAGTAAGGAGTAGTCACCCAAATATTTACTTGAGTAAAAGTAAAAAGTATGTTGTGAAAAAACTACTCAAGTACTGAGTAACTGATGAGTAACATATACACACATATATATATATATATATATATATATATATATATACACATACAGTATATATATATATATATATACACATATATATATACATACATTGATATATACAGTATATAATTTATATTTATTTATTTTGCCGTTTTTGTTTACATGTTAAAGGTGTTTTTATGAATATACATGCATGTTTAACACATAGATTCCTTTCTTTCATGTTGACAAGAATATAAGTTGGTGTATTACCTGATTCTGATGACTTGCATTGATTGTAATCAGACAGTAGTGATGATAACGTCCACGTTTTCAAATGGAGGAGAAAAAAAGTTCCTCCTTTCTGTCTAATACAGGGGTCGGCAACCCAAAATGTTGAAAGAGCCTTATTGGACCAAAAATACAAAAACAAATCTGTCTGGAGCCGCAAAAAATTAAAAGTCATATTACATACAGATAGTGTGTCATGAGATATAAATTGAATTAATATGACTTAAAGGAAACTAAATGACCTCAAATATAGCTACAATTGAGGCATAATGATGCAATATGTACATATAGCTAGCCTAAATAGCATGTTAGCATCGATTAGCTCGCAGTCATGCAGTGACCAAATATGTCTGATTAGCACTCCACACAAGTCAATAACATCAACAAAACTCACCTTTGTGGATTCATGCACAACGTTAAAAGTTTGGTGGACAACATGAGACAGAAAAAGAAGTGGCATAAAACACGTCCTAGAAAGTCGCAGAAAAATATACATGTAAACAAACTAAGGTGAGTTCAAGGACTGCCAAAATTAGTAGGACAAAACGGCGCTCGCCAAATACTCTAATCAGTGAAGCATGATTAATATAAACAGTGTGCTTTATAACAATTAGGGAGGTTTGTGTCATGTTTGTCCTCCTACAGAAACCATATTAAAACAAAAAATATATTTTTTTCCCCTCAACTTTTTCCATTATTCATACATTTTTGAAAAAGCTCCAGAGAGCCACTAGGGCGGCGCTAAAGAGCCGCATGCGGCTCTAGAGACGCGGGTTGCCGACCCCTGGTCTAATACCACATGAAAGTGGTTGGTTTTTGGCTTCTTATTTGTCCAGCTTCCATATTCGTTTTTATACACTTTACAAGAAATACATTGGCGGCAAACTCCGTCGCTTGCTAGCTTGCTAGCTTGTTTGCGCTGGCTTTCGGAGACTCTTATTTTGAAAGAGCAGGCGCGATGGAGCGGCACTTTTATTGTGAAGACAGGAACTGTGCAGTCAGTCTTTAGGCTTTTGACGGGATGTAAGGTTGAAATAAAAAAGGGTCTTTTTTTCCTTCACACTTTTGATTGATTGATTGGAACTTTTATTAGTAGATTGCACAGTACAGTATATATTCCGTACAATTGACCACTAAATGGTAACACCCCAATAAGTTTTTCAACTTGTTTAAGTCAGGTCATGTGACCACCTTGCTCTGTTTGATTGGTCCAACGTCACCAGTGACTGCATCTGATTGGTGGAACGGAGTGAACGTCACCAGTGACTGTATTTGTTGAAACGCAGGCACTATGAAGGTCTGTCTCACAGACCAAAACAAACAAAGCGTGCATTAACAGATCGATAAAAATTAGTAGCGAGTAGCGAGCTGAATGTAGATAAAAGTAGCGGAGTAAACGTAGCGTTTCTTCTCTATAAATATACTCAAGTAAAAGTAAAAGTATGTTGCATTAAAACTACTCTTAGAAGTACAATTTATCCCAAAAGTTACTCAAGTAGATGTAACGGAGTAAATGTAGCGCGTTACTACCCACCTCTGCATATAATAATCTCTGTACAACATGTAAACAACGTGATGCATCATATAATAATCTCTGTACAACATGTAAACAACGTGATGTATTATTATAACTCATCTTTTTGTAACACAGTCAGTGAATAAGTCTACTTCTGTCATTATTGCATCCTATTTCTGCACAATTACTCTTTTTTGTTAGCGTGTCTCAGATTAGCATGCTAATGTTTTATGCTGTTTTTTTTTTTTTTTTGCTACTTTCTATGTCTACACCAACAAATATTGCATTTTGGTATTTCTTCTTACCCGGGTCATGTGCAAGCTTCTTAACGTTAGCGTGCTGGTATGCTAACGTTAGCATGGCAACGTTTCCAGCTAATATTACACCTTCGAGTCATTTAACTTGGAATGTGGCACATGTTAACTGTTAGTGTGCTAACGTTAGCATGCTAACATCAAAGTGCTAGCTTTTTAAAAATAATTGTACACTTAGTCTAATTCCGCAGCCACACACCTTACAGTAATATAACTTGCTGTTTGAAACATGCTAACTGTATGCATGTTTCTGTTAGCATGCTAACATTGAAGTGCTAGCTTTTTGAGCTAATTCTGCTACAGATTCCCCTAGAGTCATATAACTTGGTATGTGACATTCACTGCTAGCATGCTAGCATACTAACATTAACATGCTAACTTTTTTTTCAAAGTTGACACTTTTTTTCCGTAATTCCACAGCCGTACACCTTACAGTAGCGAGCAGTAGACAACATGAAGTGATTTTTGGTCCACATCTTCATTATAGAAATATTTCTTGCCACTTCATGAAGTTTCCACTTCATTTTATCGTCTATTATTTTACCCAAAAATTTGATTTGTTTCACCCATTAATGTCTACTTGGTCTATTTGTATTTAGGTTTGACTTTCTACTGTTAGCGAAAAGCATTATTTTCGCTTGACTGAGATTCTGTTTTTATCAAGTGATTGATTCCTTGATGAAAACAAGTCACTTAAAATCATACTTGCCAACCCTCCCGGATTTTCCGGGAGGCTCCCGAAATTCAGCGCCTCTCCCGAAAACCTCCCGGGACAAATTTTCTCCCGAAAATCTCCCGAAATGCAGGCGGAGCTGGAGGCCACGCCCCCTCCAGCTCCATGCGGACCTGAGTGACGTGTTGACAGCCTGTTCACAACATTGCCGTAAACAGCAATGTTGTGACACTTTTAAACAGGACAATACTGCCATCTACTGTACATGCATATGTGACCCACCCATAATGTGTCACATTTTTGTGTTGATTTATTTATTTTATTTTGTGGTTTGAATTCGTTTTTGGAGCTGTCATTCCACATTTATCAGTATTCACATTGGTCAGTAGGGGGCAGTAGGGCGTTTCTTCCCAATTGAATGCTATCACCTGCAGACCGGAAGTGTCTTGTCATTCTGATGAGAGCGACCAGTCTGTGAACAATTGAAACGTCCTGTGTGCTTTTTCCTCCTGTATAACAGGTTAGTTTTGGTGAATCAACTCACTGAATAATATCCATGTGATCTTTATAAGTTTAAGTACACATTCTGATGGTGGAGCCTAACTCTAAAGTGTTTGTGAGTTGTAGTTTGTATTTGTGAATGAATCCAGTGCACAGCTGCAGTAATCAATACAAAAAGGTGACGTGAGTGCGCAATGTTTATATAGGAACTTCTGATCCTAATTCAGACTCCCAAATTAGAGCTCCCGTTTTCTTATTGATTTTATAATGTATATTTGTATAATGTGTGTGTTCTGAAATAGTGACAGAGAATAGAACAAGGATGGCCTATTCAACCCTTAACTCAACAATGAGTAGATGAGTGTTGTGTGTGTATACAGTATGTGTAAATAAATGAACACTGAAATTCAAGTATTTCTTTATATATATATATATATATATATATATATATATATATATATATATATATATATATATATATATATATATATATATATATATATATATATAATTTAAAAAAAAAAATATATATATATATATATATAGCTAGAATTCACTGAAAGTCAAGTATTTCTTATATATATATATATCTTAACCACGCCCCACCCCCGACCACGCCCCCCACGCCCCACCTCCTGAAATCGAAGGTCTCAAGGTTGGCAAGTATGCTTAAAATGAAAACAAGTTACTTAAAACAATAAATAAATGTAAGTGCAGGTGCCGAAGAAGCAGTAGACTTCCACTGGAAACAAACATGGCTTGTCGCATTTCTGCTTGTCCGACATTGTCACTATTTATTTATCATTTCTGTTCACTACTTTTGTTTTACTTCTCTTTTTGAAACGGAGCTGTCCTGTGCTTTTTGTGTTGTGATTATGTATAAGTTGTGCCGCGTCTTCATTTTACCTCATTCTGGGTACGTGTTTGACGCTAGCAGTTAGCACTTGGAGTAGCTGTAATGTCTAACCTGAATTTCGGAAGATGTGTTTTCATACGCTATAATATCCAATGGCTTTTGGCATAAACCACCTGTGTCGATCCAAACGTGTGTGATCGGGTCAGAAAATTCCAAATGGTGTGGTTACGTGAAACATTTTTATTCCGGTTAGGTTTTTAACCCGGTAGCTACTGATGATGTGCTTGCCTCATTTGCATAATTGCTTGCAATGGATGCTACAGGAGAGAGGACTAACATTGGGGGAGAAAAAAAGGTGATTTTTCATTAAAAAAAACAAGTATGGTCAGAGATGTAAGTGAAATGTTCTGATATTGATCATTCATGAAGTCCGGAATGATCCAAACACAATAAAATGCACGTTGCAAGGCGTTAAGAGATATATTATCATGATGTATTTCCTTGATGAAAAGTCATTAAAGAAAAACACCAGCAGGCATCAAAACGCGTCACTTGGATTGATTTCAATCAGCCCTTTAAGTCATAAAATTATAAAAGGGTGTTGCTGTCTAGTATTCTTGTTCTTAGACGTTGATGCAGCGCCTTATTTCTCACAGGTGTTTATTATTTTTTTTGTGTTTGCATCTTCGCCACAAGGGTGTTCTAATGACCAGCAGGTATTATGCAGACTCGTCACACGCTGAATGGACTGCGCTCCTTTCTCTGCTCACTGAAGTGACACAATCCTCTGCTCCCAAGAAAATTCCAATATTCCAAAGTCAACTTTGTTCTAAGAAAAGTGAAGAGTTTGGGAACAACAGCAACTCAGCCACCAAGTGGTAGGCCACGTAAACTTACAGAGAGGTCAGCATAGTGCAAATAATTTCTGCACAGTCACTTGCTACAGAGCTCCAAACTTCATGTGACCTTCCAATTAGCCCACGTACAGAACGCAGAGAGCTTCATGGAATGGGTTTCCATGGCCGAGCACAAAGCAAGGTCCACAAAGACACGGATGACAGAGTCTGGTGTGGATGAACTTGACTGGCCTGCACAGAGTCCTGACCTGAACCCGATAGAACACTTGTGGGATGAGTTAGAACGGAGACTGAGAGCCAGGCCTTCTCCACCAACATCAGTGTGTGACCTCACCAATGCGCTTTTGGAAGAATGGTGGAAAATTGCTATAAACACACTCTGCAACCTTGTGGACAGCCTTCCCAGAAGAGTTGAAGCTGTAATAGCTGCAACATCAATGCGATGGCATTTCAACTTCATATGTGAGTCAAGGCAGGTGGCCAAATACTTTTGGCAATATAGTGTGTGTATATATATATATATATATATATATATATATATATATATATATATATATATATATATATATATATACATATATATATAATTTAATTATATATATTTATATATATATATACAGTATATATATATATATATATATATACATATATATATATATATATATATATATATATTAAAGTTAATGTACCCATGATTGTCACTGCTCCCCTCACCTCCTAGGGGGTGATCAAGGGTGATGGGTCATATTTATATATATCCATATATATATATATATATGTATATATATATATATATATATATATATATATATATATATATATTTTTTTTTTTTTTTTTTTTCTTTTTTTTTTTTCTAACCTTTAACCTATTCTGAAAAGGTTTCAATATAAATATTACACCCAATATTACGCTTTGAATCCAGAATCGCTTCTGAATCTAATCATCACCCGAGGAATCAGATCGAATCGTTCAGTGCCCAAAGATTCACAATCCTAGTGCTGATTAGGAGTGCACAGAAAACATTGTTTCACATCTGAATCGCAATTCTTAGTCAACCCGATTCTTAATTGAATCGTACATTTTTTTAAATCGTTTTTTTAGGCACAGGCTGTGATTGGATGTTGGGCGACAGCGTTGTTTGCCACTTTGAAGCGCGGACATATATATATATATATATATATATATATATATATATATATATATATATATATATATATATATATATATATATATATATATATATACATATTAGAGATGCGCGGTTTGCGGGCACAACCGCGGAGTCCGCGGATTATCCGCGGATCGGGCGGATGAAATTTAAAAAAATTAGATTTTATCCGCGGGTTGGGTCGGGTCGGGTCGGGCGGTTGAAATTAAAAAAAATTAGATTTTAAATAGATTCAGGCGGGTGGCAGTTAAACCAATTGGGAAATATATATACATAGTTAAATGTTGTTACCCACATACGAAAAACGAGCAGGCACCTGCAGCATATGCCACAACAGAAGAAAAAAAAGAAAAGAGATGGACACTTTTACGGAGCGGAGAAGGCTCCCTTCCCCCGAGAGGGCCCCACCGGGAGCCGTAGCTGAGGCGATCCGCGAGAAGGGCCCGACGCACGTCCAGAGTCACCACCGCGCCCACCGCACCGACACCCCGCCTCGTCCGCCTTCGCCGCGGCCGGCGTCACGCGCAGCAGGTAAGCAGCTTACCTGCCCGCCACCCCCGTGGCTGGGGGCTCGTAACAGGGGTCACTCCGCGCGCTCCGCCCGCGCAGCTTACCTGCCCGCCACCCCTGTTGCCGGGGGCGCGTAAAAGGGGTCACTCCGCGCGCAGTGCGCTCACGAAAGGGGTGGGGCTCACCCTGGTTGATATAGACAGCAGGACGGTGGCCATGGAAGTTGGAACCCGCTAAGGAGTGTGTAACAACCCACCTGCCGAATCAACTAGCCCTGAAAATGGATGGCGCTGGAGCGTCGGGCCCATACCCGGCCGTCGCCGGCAGCGAGACGCGCTTGGAGGTGCGCTCAGCGCGGCTCCCATATGATTGCGCACTGGTGTGCGTCTGGGTCGTGACAGCGTGGCACGCGAATGTCTGTGCTGCATTGGATCAGTCTCCTTTCTTTAACAGGCAAAAGCTTTATAACCTCACTAATGCCGTGCATCGTCTATATTAGATATATAACAACGGGCGGATGCGGTTCTGATCAAATGTTAGATCGGGTGGATTGCGGATGGTTGACGACTTTCTGATGCGGTTGCGGATGAAATAATTGCCTATCCGCGCATCTCTAATATATATATATATATATATATATATATATATATGCATATATCTTTCTGATTCTGATTTATTTATATGTATCTCATTTATATATATATATATATATATATATATATATATATATATATATATATATATATATATATATATATATATATATATATATATATATATAAATCATTTATTTACATGTATCATTTATTTTTATTTTGTTAGAAATTTGTGTTGTAGGTTACAAAGCTCATTATTATTAATTATTAGTATCAACCCATTCAGCCTTTTTCTCATTGCATTATGTCTCTATGCTCTCTTTTCTTACATGTTTACAGTTTTTTTTTTTGTTGGATTTTATTTCAACATATACTGCAGGCAAACACAACTCGCTCTGCGCGCCACAAATGGCCCTCGGGGGCCACACTTTGGACACCACCGTGCCCGCAGAAGCTCAATCAACAGCCATGGGGTGAGCGAGTGAACTCCATTTCCCACAATCCATTGCGGCACTACTTCTGTCTCCTTGGTTATGAGAGGGAGGCCGTCAACACTCAACAGACACATTGTAAAACCCGTCGCGGTAAGGTAAGTGTGGGCGTGTGTCCGTGGTGCTTTTCCTCGACAATATCAATCATAATAAACCCACTGTTTGGTCGCCAACACATGAAGTAAGTGTCGCTAACTTCAAAGTGGCGAGCTCCACATCCGGGAGAGCAGCTAATGTCCTGCTAGCAACACTTACAACCTTCTTAGCGATATAACTTCACACTTTACACCTTCTTAGTGGACACAAAGACGATATAACTTCACACTTTACGAGCATTATCAACCTTCTTAGTGGACACAAAGACGATATAACTTCACACTTTACGAGCATTATCAACCTTCTTAGTGGACACAAAGACGATATAACTTCACACTTTACGAGCATTATCAAGCAACGGTGCGTTTCTTTCATGTGTCAGAGAGCTAACACATCAAAGTCTCCACTAGCTTAGCATAGTGCTAACATTAACAGAGTCAACAAAGTCCAGTTGACGTTGTGTACGTATACTTTGTCTTTGTAGGGCCCTTAACCCTATACTTTGTCTTTGTAGGGCCCTTAACCCTATACTTTGTATTTGTAGGGCCCTTAACCCTATACTTTGACTTTGTAGGGCCCTTAATCTCTTTGTAGGGCCCTTAACCGTATACTTTGACTTTGTAGGACCCTTAATCTCTTTGTAGGGCCCTTGACCGTATACTTTGTCTTTGTAGGGCCCTTAGTCGTAGACTTTGTATTTGTAGGGCCCTTAATCATATACTTTGTCTTTGTAGGGCCCTTAATTGTAGATTTTGTATTTGTAGGGCCCTTAACCCTATACTTTGTCTTTGTAGGGCCCTTAACCCTATACATTGACTTTGTAGGGCCATTAATCTCTTTGTAGGGCCCTTAACCGTATACTTTGACTTTGTAGGACCCTTCATCTCTTTGTAGGGCCCTTAACCGTATACTTTGTCTTTGTAGGGCCCTTAATTGTAGACTTTGTATTTGTAGGGCCCTTAATCGTATACTTTGTCTTCGTAAGGCCCTTAATCGTAGACTTTGTATTTGTAGGGCCCTTAACCCTATACTTTGACTTTGTAGGGCCCTTAACCCTATACTTTGACTTTGTAGGGCCCTTAACCCTATACTTTGTCTTTGTAGGGCCCTTAACCCTATACTTTGACTTTGTAGGGCCCTTAAACTCTTTGTAGGGCCCTTAACCGTATACTTTGTCTTTGTAGGACCCTTAATTTCTTTGTAGGGCCCTTAACCGTATACTTTGTCTTTGTAGGGCCCTTAATCGTAGACTTTGTATTTGTAGGGCCCTTAATCGTATACTTTGTCTTTGTAGGGCCCTTAATTGTAGACTTTGTATTTGTAGGGCCCTTAACCCTATACTTTGTCTTTGTAGGGCCCTTAACCCTATACTTTGACTTTGTAGGGCCCTTAATCTCTTTGTAGGGCCCTTAACCGTATACTTTGTCTTTGTAGGACCCTTAATCTCTTTGTAGGGCCCTTAATCGTATACTTTGTCTTCGTAAGGCCCTTAATTGTAGACTTTGTATTTGTAGGGCCCTTAACCCTATACTTTGTATTTGTAGGGCCCTTAACCCTATACTTTGTATTTGTAGGGCCCTTAACCCTATACTTTGTCTTTGTAGGGCCTTTAACCCTATACTTTGTCTTTGTAGGACCCTTAATCTCTTTGTAGGGCCCTTAACCGTATACTTTGTCTTTGTAGGGCCCTTAATCGTAGACTTTGTATTTGTAGGGCCTTTAATCGTATACTTTGTCATTGTAGGGCCCTTAATTGTAGACTTTGTATTTGTAGGGCCCTTAATCGTATACTTTGTCTTCGTAAGGCCCTTAATCGTAGACTTTGTATTTGTAGGGCCCTTAACCCTATACTTTGTATTTGTAGGGCCCTTAACCCTATACTTTGACTTTGTAGGGCCCTTAATCTCTTTGTAGGGCCCTTAACCGTATACTTTGTCTTTGTAGGACCCTTAATCTCTTTGTAGGGCCCTTAACCGTATACTTTGTCTTTGTAGGGCCCTTAATCGTAGACTTTGTATTTGTAGGGCCCTTAATCGTATACTTTGTCTTTGTAGGGCCCTTAATTGTAGACTTTGTATTTGTAGGGCCCTTAACCCTATACTTTGTCTTTGTAGGGCCCTTAACCCTATACTTTGACTTTGTAGGGCCCTTAATCTCTTTGTAGGGCCCTTAACCGTATACTTTGACTTTGTAGGACCCTTAATCTCTTTGTAGGGCCCTTAACCGTATACTTTGTCTTTGTAGGGCCCTTAACCGTATACTTTGTCTTTGTAGGGCCCTTAGTCGTAGACTTTGTATTTGTAGGGCCCTTAATCGTATACTTTGTCTTTGTAGGGCCCTTAATTGTAGCCTTTGTATTTGTAGGGCCCTTAATCGTATACTTTGTCTTCGTAAGGCCCTTAATCGTAGACTTTGTATTTGTAGGGCCCTTAACCCTATACTTTGTCTTTGTAGGGCCCTTAACCCTATACTTTGTATTTGTAGGGCCCTTAACCCTATACTTTGACTTTGTAGGGCCCTTAACCGTATACTTTGTCTTTGTAGGACCCTTAATCTCTTTGTAGGGCCCTTAACCGTATACTTTGTCTTTGTAGGGCCCTTAATTGTAGACTTTGTATTTGTAGGGCCCTTAATCGTATACTTTGTCTTCGTAAGGCCCTTAATCGTAGACTTTGTATTTGTAGGGCCCTTAACCCTATACTTTGTATTTGTAGGGCCCTTAACCCTATACTTTGTCTTTGTAGGGCCCTTAACCCTATACTTTGTCTTTGTAGGACCCTTAATCTCTTTGTAGGGCCCTTAACCGTATACTTTGTCTTTGTAGGGCCCTTAATCGTAGACTTTGTATTTGTAGGGCCTTTAATCGTATACTTTGTCTTTGTAGGGCCCTTAATTGTAGACTTTGTATTTGTAGGGCCCTTAATCGTATACTTTGTCTTCGTAAGGCCCTTAATCGTAGACTTTGTATTTGTAGGGCCCTTAACCCTATACTTTGTATTTGTAGGGCCCTTAACCCTATACTTTGTATTTGTAGGGCCCTTAACCCTATACTTTGTCTTTGTAGGGCCCTTAACCCTATACTTTGTCTTTGTAGGACCCTTAATCTCTTTGTAGGGCCCTTAACCGTATACTTTGTCTATGTAGGGCCCTTAACCGTATACTTTGTCTATGTAGGGCCCTTAATCATATACTTTGTCTTTGTAGGGCCCTTAATCGTATACTTTGTCTTTGTAGGGCCCTTAATTGTAGACTTTGTATTTGTAGGGCCCTTAATCGTATACTTTGTCTTCGTAAGGCCCTTAATCGTAGACTTTGTATTTGTAGGGCCCTTAATTGTAGACTTTGTATTTGTAGGGCCCTTAATCGTATACTTTGTCTTCGTAAGGCCCTTAATCGTAGACTTTGTATTTGTAGGGCCCTTAATCGTATACTTTGTCTTTGTAGTGTCACCGTGGCCCTTAATCAACTTTAATCTATTTTAGTCCACGCTCCGAGGCAACCTGTGGAGCATCAATCAATCAAAGTTTACTTATATAACCCTAAATCACCAGTGTCTCAAAGGGCTGCACAAGCCACAACCACATCCTGGGCTCAGATCCCACATCAGGGCAAGGAAAAACTCAAACTGTGAGAGTCCAGTCCATAGTGGATCTAACATAATAGTGTGAGAGTCCAGTCCATAGTGGATCTAACATAATAGTGTGAGAGTCCAGTCCATAGTGGATCTAACATAATAGTGAGAGTCCAGTCCATAGTGGATCTAACATAATAGTGTGAGAGTCCAGTCCATAGTGGATCTAACATAATAGTGAGAGTCCAGTCCATAGTGGATCTAACATAATAGTGTGAGAGTCCAGTCCATTGTGGATCTAACATAATAGTGTGAGAGTCCAGTCCATAGTGGATCTAACATAATAGTGAGAGTCCAGTCCATAGTGGATCTAACATAATAGTGTGAGAGTCCAGTCCATAGTGGATCTAACATAATAGTGAGAGTCCAGTCCATAGTGGATCTAACATAATAGTGTGAGAGTCCAGTCCATAGTGGATCTAACATTATAGTGAGAGTCCAGTCCATAGTGGATCTAACATAATAGTGAGAGTCCAGTCCATAGTGGATCTAACATAATAGTGTGAGAGTCCAGTCCATAGTGGATCTAACATAATAGTGTGAGAGTCCAGTCCATAGTGGATCTAACATAATAGTGAGAGTCCAGTCCATAGTGGATCTAACATAATAGTGTGAGAGTCCAGTCCATAGTGGATCTAACATAATAGTGAGAGTCCAGTCCATAGGGGATCTAACATAATAGTGTGAGAGTCCAGTCCATAGTGGATCTAACATAATAGTGTGAGAGTCCAGTCCATAGTGGATCTAACATAATAGTGTGAGAGTCCAGTCCATAGTGGATCTAACATAATAGTTAGAGTCTAGTCCATAGTGGATCTAACATAATAGTGTGAGAGTCCAGTCCATAGTGGATCTAACATAATAGTGAGAGTCCAGTCCATAGTGGATCTAACATAATAGTGTGAGAGTCCAGTCCATAGTGGATCTAACATAATAGTGTGAGAGTCCAGTCCATAGTGGATCTAACATAATAGTGTGAGAGTCCAGTCCATAGTGGATCTAACATAATAGTGAGAGTCCAGTCCATAGTGGATCTAACATAATAGTGAGAGTCCAGTCCATAGTGGATCTAACATAATAGTGTGAGAGTCCAGTCCATAGTGGATCTAACATAATAGTGTGAGAGTCCAGTCCATAGTGGATCTAACATAATAGTGTGAGAGTCCAGTCCATAGTGGATCTAACATAATAGTGAGAGTCCAGTCCATAGTTGATCTAACATAATAGTGTGAAAGTCCAGTCCATAGTGGATCTAACATAATAGTGTGAGAGTCCAGTCCATAGTGGATCTAACATAATAGTGTGAGAGTCCAGTCCATAGTGGATCTAACATAATAGTGAGAGTCCAGTCCCTAGTGGATCTAACATAATAGTGTGAGTCCAGTCCATAGTGGATCTAACATAATAGTGAGAGTCCAATCCATAGTGGATCTAACATAATAGTGTGAGAGTCCAGTCCATAGTGGATCTAACATAATAGTGTGAGAGTCCAGTCCATAGTGGATCTAACATAATAGTGAGAGTCCAGTCCATAGTGGATCTAACATAATAGTGTGAGAGTCCAGTCCATAGTGGATCTAACATAATAGTGTGAGAGTCCAGTCCATAGTGGATCTAACATAATAGTGAGAGTCCAGTCCATAGTGGATCTAACATAATAGTGTGAGAGTCCAGTCCATAGTGGATCTAACATAATAGTGAGAGTCCAGTCCATAGTGGATCTAACATAATAGTGTGAGAGTCCAGTCCATAGTGGATCTAACATAATAGTGTGAGAGTCCAGTCCATAATGGATCTAACATAATAGTGTGAGAGTCCAGTCCATAGTGGATCTAACATAATAGTGTGAGAGGCCAGTCCATAGTGGATCTAACATAATAGTGTGAGAGTCCAGTCCATTGTGGATCTAACATAATAGTGTGAGAGTCCAGTCCATAGTGGATCTAACATAATAGTGAGAGTCCAGTCCATAGTGGATCTAACATAATAGTGTGAGAGTCCAGTCCATAGTGGATCTAACATAATAGTGAGAGTCCAGTCCATAGTGGATCTAACATAATAGTGTGAGAGTCCAGTCCATAGTGGATCTAACATTATAGTGAGAGTCCAGTCCATAGTGGATCTAACATAATAGTGAGAGTCCAGTCCATAGTGGATCTAACATAATAGTGTGAGAGTCCAGTCCATAGTGGATCTAACATAATAGTGTGAGAGTCCAGTCCATAGTGGATCTAACATAATAGTGAGAGTCCAGTCCATAGTGGATCTAACATAATAGTGTGAGAGTCCAGTCCATAGTGGATCTAACATAATAGTGAGAGTCCAGTCCATAGGGGATCTAACATAATAGTGTGAGAGTCCAGTCCATAGTGGATCTAACATAATAGTGTGAGAGTCCAGTCCATAGTGGATCTAACATAATAGTGTGAGAGTCCAGTCCATAGTGGATCTAACATAATAGTTAGAGTCCAGTCCATAGTGGATCTAACATAATAGTGTGAGAGTCCAGTCCATAGTGGATCTAACATAATAGTGAGAGTCCAGTCCATAGTGGATCTAACATAATAGTGTGAGAGTCCAGTCCATAGTGGATCTAACATAATAGTGTGAGAGTCCAGTCCATAGTGGATCTAACATAATAGTGTGAGAGTCCAGTCCATAGTGGATCTAACATAATAGTGAGAGTCCAGTCCATAGTGGATCTAACATAATAGTGAGAGTCCAGTCCATAGTGGATCTAACATAATAGTGTGAGAGTCCAGTCCATAGTGGATCTAACATAATAGTGTGAGAGTCCAGTCCATAGTGGATCTAACATAATAGTGTGAGAGTCCAGTCCATAGTGGATCTAACATAATAGTGAGAGTCCAGTCCATAGTTGATCTAACATAATAGTGTGAGAGTCCAGTCCATAGTGGATCTATCATAATAGTGTGAGAGTCCAGTCCATAGTGGATCTAACATAATAGTGTGAGAGTCCAGTCCATAGTGGATCTAACATAATAGTGAGAGTCCAGTCCCTAGTGGATCTAACATAATAGTGTGAGTCCAGTCCATAGTGGATCTAACATAATAGTGAGAGTCCAATCCATAGTGGATCTAACATAATAGTGTGAGAGTCCAGTCCATAGTGGATCTAACATAATAGTGTGAGAGTCCAGTCCATAGTGGATCTAACATAATAGTGAGAGTCCAGTCCATAGTGGATCTAACATAATAGTGTGAGAGTCCAGTCCATAGTGGATCTAACATAATAGTGTGAGAGTCCAGTCCATAGTGGATCTAACATAATAGTGAGAGTCCAGTCCATAGTGGATCTAACATAATAGTGTGAGAGTCCAGTCCATAGTGGATCTAACATAATAGTGAGAGTCCAGTCCATAGTGGATCTAACATAATAGTGTGAGAGTCCAGTCCATAGTGGATCTAACATAATAGTGTGAGAGTCCAGTCCATAATGGATCTAACATAATAGTGTGAGAGTCCAGTCCATAGTGGATCTAACATAATAGTGTGAGAGTCCAGTCCATAGTGGATCTAACATAATAGTGTGAGAGTCCAGTCCATAGTGGATCTAACATAATAGTGTGAGAGTCCAGTCCATAGTGGATCTAACATAATAGTGTGAGAGTCCAGTCCATAGTGGATCTAACATAATAGTGTGAGAGTCCAGTCCATAGTGGATCTAACATAATAGTGAGAGTCCAGTCCATAGTGGATCTAACATAATAGTGTGAGAGTCCAGTCCATAGTGGATCTAACATAATAGTGTGAGAGTCCAGTCCATAGTGGATCTAACATAATAGTGTGAGAGTCCAGTCCATAGTGGATCTAACATAATAGTGAGAGTCCAGTCCATAGTTGATCTAACATAATAGTGTGAGAGTCCAGTCCATAGTGGATCTAACATAATAGTGTGAGAGTCCAGTCCATAGTGGATCTAACATAATAGTGTGAGAGTCCAGTCCATAGTGGATCTAACATAATAGTGAGAGTCCAGTCCCTAGTGGATCTAACATAATAGTGTGAGTCCAGTCCATAGTGGATCTAACATAATAGTGAGAGTCCAATCCATAGTGGATCTAACATAATAGTGTGAGAGTCCAGTCCATAGTGGATCTAACATAATAGTGTGAGAGTCCAGTCCATAGTGGATCTAACATAATAGTGAGAGTCCAGTCCATAGTGGATCTAACATAATAGTGTGAGAGTCCAGTCCATAGTGGATCTAACATAATAGTGAGAGTCCAGTCCATAGTGGATCTAACATAATAGTGTGAGAGTCCAGTCCATAGTGGATCTAACATAATAGTGTGAGAGTCCAGTCCATAGTGGATCTAACATAATAGTGTGAGAGTCCAGTCCATAGTGGATCTAACATAATAGTGTGAGAGTCCAGTCCATAGTGGATCTAACATAATAGTGTGAGAGTCCAGTCCATAGTGGATCTAACATAATAGTGAGAGTCCAGTCCATAGTGGATCTAACATAATAGTGTGAGAGTCCAGTCCATAGTGGATCTAACATAATAGCGAGAGTCCAGTCCATAGTGGATCTAACATAATAGTGTGAGAGTCCAGTCCATAGTGGATCTAACATAATAGTGTGAAGAGTCAAGTCCATAGTGGATCTAACATAATAGTGTGAGAGTCCAGTCCATAGTGGATCTAACATAATAGTGAGAGTCCAGTCCATAGTGGATCTAACATAATAGTGTGAGAGTCCAGTCCATAGTGGATCTAACATAATAGTGAGAGTCCAGTTCATAGTGGATCTAACATATTAGTGTGAGAGTCCAGTCCATAGTGGATCTAACATAATAGTGTGAGAGTCCAGTCCATTGTTTAATTTCATTAAGACACGCCTCCAAGTGATTGTTTAGTGTCATCAAGACACGCCTCTAGGTGACTACAATCCGGGATTGTTTAGTGTCATCAAGACACGCCTCTAGGTGACTACAATCCGGGTGTTGGTGATGTTTAGGGGCATGTAGAGTTGGGTGTCATCATCATAAGAGTGATGTCACCTAGCGGCAGGCAGCATGTAGAGTTTGGTGTCATCATCATAAGAGTGATGTCACCCAGCGGCAGGCAGCATGTCGAGTTGGGTGTCATCATCATAAGAGTGATGTCACCTAGCGGCAGGCAGCATGTAGAGTTGGGTGTCATCATCATAAGAGTGATGTCACCTAGCGGCAGGCAGCATGTAGAGTTGGGTGTCATCATCATAAGAGTGATGTCACCTAGCAGGAGGCAGCATGTAGAGTTGTGTGTCATCATCATAAGAGTGATGTCACCTAGTGGCAGGCAGCATGTAGAGTTGGGTGTCATCATCATAAGAGTGATGTCACCTAGCAGGAGGCAGCATGTAGAGTTGTGTGTCATCATCATAAGAGTGATGTCACCTAGCAGCATGTAGAGTTGGGTGTCATCATCATAAGAGTGATGTCACCTAGCGGCAGGCAGCATGTAGAGTTGGGTGTCATCATCATAAGAGTGATGTCACCTAGCGGCAGGCAGCATGTAGAGTTGGGTGTCATCATCATAAGAGTGATGTCACCTAGCGGCAGGCAGCATGTAGAGTTGGGTGTCATCATCATAAGAGTGATGTCACCTAGCGGCAGGCAGCATGTAGAGTTGGGTGTCATCATCATAAGAGTGATGTCACCTAGCAGCATGTAGAGTTGGGTGTCATCATCATAAGAGTGATGTCACCTAGCGGCAGGCAGCATGTAGAGTTGGGTGTCATCATCATAAGAGTGATGTCACCTAGCGGCAGGCAGCATGTCGAGTTGGGTGTCATCATCATAAGAGTGATGTCACCTAGCGGCAGGCAGCATGTCGAGTTGGGTGTCATCATCATAAGAGTGATGTCACCTAGCGGCAGGCAGCATGTAGAGTTGGGTGTCATCATCATAAGAGTGATGCCACCTAGCGGCAGGCAGCATGTAGAGTTGGGTGTCATCATCATAAGAGTGATGTCACCTAGCAGGAGGCAGCATGTAGAGTTGGGTGTCATCATCATAAGAGTGATGTCACCTAGCGGCAGGCAGCATGTAGAGTTGGGTGTCATCATCATAAGAGTGATGTCACCTAGCGGCAGGCAGCATGTAGAGTTGGGTGTCATCATCATAAGAGTGATGTCACCTAGCGGCAGGCAGCATGTAGAGTTGGGTGTCATCATCATAAGAGTGATGTCACCCAGCGGCAGGCAGCATGTCGAGTTGGGTGTCATCATCATAAGAGTGATGTCACCCAGCGGCAGGCAGCATGTCGAGTTGGGTGTCATCATCATAAGAGTGATGTCACCTAGTGGCAGGCAGCATGTAGAGTTGGGTGTCATCATCATAAGAGTGATGTCACCCAGCGGCAGGCAGCATGTAGAGTTGGGTGTCATCATCATAAGAGTGATGTCACCCAGCGGCAGGCAGCATGTAGAGTTGGGTGTCATCATCATAAGAGTGATGTCACCTAGCGGCAGGCAGCATGTAGAGTTGGGTGTCATCATCATAAGAGTGATGTCACCTAGCGGCAGGCAGCATGTAGAGTTGGGTGTCATCATCATAAGAGTGATGTCACCTAGCGGCAGGCAGCATGTAGAGTTGGGTGTCATCATCATAAGAGTGATGTCACCCAGCGGGAGGCAGCATGTAGAGTTGGGTGTCATCATAAGAGTGATGTCACCCAGCGGCAGGCAGCATGTAGAGTTGGGTGTCATCATCATAAGAGTGATGTCACCCAGCGGCAGGCAGCATGTAGAGTTGGGTGTCATCATCATAAGAGTGATGTCACCTAGCGGCAGGCAGCATGTAGAGTTGGGTGTCATCATCATAAGAGTGATGTCACCTAGCGGCAGGCAGCATGTAGAGTTGGGTGTCATCATCATAAGAGTGATGTCACCTATTGGCAGGCAGCATGTAGAGTTGGGTGTCATCATCATAAGAGTGATGTCACCTAGCGGCAGGCAGCATGTCGAGTTGGGTGTCATCATCATAAGAGTGATGTCACCCAGCGGCAGGCAGCATGTCGAGTTGGGTGTCATCATCATAAGAGTGATGTCACCTAGCGGCAGGCAGCATGTCGAGTTGGGTGTCATCATCATAAGAGTGATGTCACCCAGCGGCAGGCAGCATGTCGAGTTGGGTGTCATCATCATAAGAGTGATGTCACCTAGCGGCAGGCAGCATGTAGAGTTGGGTGTCATCATCATAAGAGTGATGTCACCTAGCGGCAGGCAGCATGTCGAGTTGGGTGTCATCATCATAAGAGTGATGTCACCCAGCGGCAGGCAGCATGTCGAGTTGGGTGTCATCATCATAAGAGTGATGTCACCTAGCGGCAGGCAGCATGTCGAGTTGGGTGTCATCATCATAAGAGTGATGTCACCTAGCGGCAGGCAGCATGTCGAGTTGGGTGTCATCATCATAAGAGTGATGTCACCTAGCGGCAGGCAGCATGAAGAGTTGGGTGTCATCATCATAAGAGTGATGTCACCTAACGGCAGGCAGCATGTAGAGTTGGGTGTCATCATCATAAGAGTGATGTCACCTAGCGGCAGGCAGCATGTAGAGTTGGGTGTCATCATCATAAGAGTGATGTCACCTAGTAGCAGGCAGCATGTAGAGTTGGGTGTCATCATCATAAGAGTGATGCCACCTAGCGGCAGGCAGCATGTAGAGTTGGGTGTCATCATAAGAGTGATGTCACCTAGCGGCAGGCAGCATGTAGAGTTGGGTGTCATCATCATAAGAGTGATGTCACCTAGTGGCAGGCAGCATGTAGAGTTGTGTGTCATCATCATAAGAGTGATGTCACCTAGCGGCAGGCAGCATGTAGAGTTGTGTGTCATCATCATAAGAGTGATGTCACCTAGCGGCAGGCAGCATGTCGAGTTGGGTGTCATCATCATAAGAGTGATGTCACCCAGCGGCAGGCAGCATGTCGAGTTGGGTGTCATCATCATAAGAGTGATGCCACCTAGCGGCAGGCAGCATGTAGAGTTGGGTGTCATCATCATAAGAGTGATGTCACCTAGCGGCAGGCAGCATGTAGATTTGGGTGTCATCATCATAAGAGTGATGTCACCTAGCGGCAGGCAGCATGTAGAGTTGGGTGTCATCATCATAAGAGTGATGTCACCTAGCGGCAGGCAGCATGTAGAGTTGGGTGTCATCATCATAAGAGTGATGTCACCTAGCGGCAGGCAGCATGTAGAGTTGGGTGTCATCATCATAAGAGTGATGTCACCTAGCGGCAGGCAGCATGTAGAGTTGGGTGTCATCATCATAAGAGTGATGTCACCCAGCGGCAGGCAGCATGTAGAGTTGGGTGTCATCATCATAAGAGTGATGTCACCCAGCGGCAGGCAGCATGTAGAGTTGGGTGTCATCATCATAAGAGTGATGTCACCCAGCGGCAGGCAGCATGTAGAGTTGGGTGTCATCATCATAAGAGTGATGTCACCTAGCGGCAGGCAGCATGTAGAGTTGGGTGTCATCATCATAAGAGTGATGTCACCCAGCGGCAGGCAGCATGTCGAGTTGGGTGTCATCATCATAAGAGTGATGTCACCCAGCGGCAGGCAGCATGTAGAGTTGGGTGTCATCATCATAAGAGTGATGTCACCTAGCGGCAGGCAGCATGTAGAGTTGGGTGTCATCATCATAAGAGTGATGTCACCTAGCGGCAGGCAGCATGTAGAGTTGGGTGTCATCATCATAAGAGTGATGTCACCTAGTGGCAGGCAGCATGTAGAGTTGGGTGTCATCATCATAAGAGTGATGTCACCTAGCAGGAGGCAGCATGTAGAGTTGTGTGTCATCATCATAAGAGTGATGTCACCTAGTGGCAGGCAGCATGTAGAGTTGTGTGTCATCATCATAAGAGTGATGTCACCTAGCAGGAGGCAGCATGTAGAGTTGTGTGTCATCATCATAAGAGTGATGTCACCTAGCGGCAGGCAGCATGTAGAGTTGGGTGTCATCATCATAAGAGTGATGTCACCTAGCGGCAGGCAGCATGTAGAGTTGGGTGTCATCATCATAAGAGTGATGTCACCTAGCGGCAGGCAGCATGTAGAGTTGGGTGTCATCATCATAAGAGTGATGTCACCCAGCGGCAGGCAGCATGTAGAGTTGGGTGTCATCATCATAAGAGTGATGTCACCTAGCGGCAGGCAGCATGTAGAGTTGGGTGTCATCATCATAAGAGTGATGTCACCTAGCAGGAGGCAGCATGTAGAGTTGTGTGTCATCATCATAAGAGTGATGTCACCTAGTGGCAGGCAGCATGTAGAGTTGTGTGTCATCATCATAAGAGTGATGTCACCTAGCAGGAGGCAGCATGTAGAGTTGTGTGTCATCATCATAAGAGTGATGTCACCTAGCGGCAGGCAGCATGTAGAGTTGGGTGTCATCATCATAAGAGTGATGTCACCTAGCGGCAGGCAGCATGTAGAGTTGGGTGTCATCATCATAAGAGTGATGTCACCTAGCGGCAGGCAGCATGTAGAGTTGGGTGTCATCATCATAAGAGTGATGTCACCCAGCGGCAGGCAGCATGTAGAGTTGGGTGTCATCATCATAAGAGTGATGTCACCTAGCGGCAGGCAGCATGTAGAGTTGGGTGTCATCATCATAAGAGTGATGTCACCTAGTGGCAGGCAGCATGTAGAGCAGTCCTTCATCTTGGCGAGTGAAGACTAGTTTTTGGAGTCCATCTGACTGCTATGTCATTGTCCTCTCTGGTCCAGGTTGTCCCACAATGCAAGGAGATGGCAGCCAGTGGGAGGTGAGTGACCACACCAGACTGTGTCGCTTCCTCTGCTACGGCTCAGACCAAGTGGTCTACACTGCCAGAGACCAGGCAGGTCTAGGCATGGAGCGTGTGGGATCCATGCTCTCCATGCTCCAGGAGGGCCAAGGTGTCCAGGTGGTGGAGACCATCCAGAGGTTTGCTCAGGATGGACAAGCGGTCCGACTGGAGCCCTGCATCTTTGCCTTGGCGTTGTGCTCGCAACACTCTGAGCTGAAGACCAGGCAGGCGGCCTTCAAGGCGCTGAAGGAGGTTTGCCCGCAGCCCGCCCATCTCTTTTCTTTCATCCAGTACAAGAAAGAACTGAAGGAGGACATGAAGTGTGGAATGTGGGGACGTGCCCTCAGGAAAGCTGTGTCTGACTGGTACTGCGGGCAGGATGCTCTGAGTCTGGCTGCGGCCGTCAGCACATGTAAACAAAGACAGGGTTGGTCACACCAGGACTTACTCAGGCTCTCCCACACCAAACCAGCTGATGAAGGTAAAACATCATTCCACTTCCTATTTGAAATGAAGTACAATTACAATGCACAGTATGTGTGTATAAATGATATATACACATTTAGATGTACAGGATGTGTGTATAAATGATATATACACATTTAGATGTATAGGATGTGTGTATAAATGATATATACACATTTAGATGTATAGTACGTGTGTATAAATGATATATACACATTTAGATGTATAGTACGTGTGTATAAATGATATATACACATTTAGATGTATAGTATGTGTGTATAAATGATATATACACATTTAGATGTATAGTATGTGTGTATAAATGATATATACACATTTAGATGTATAGTATGTGTGTATAAATGATATATACACATTTAGATGTACAGGATGTGTGTATAAATGATATACACACATTTAGATGTACAGTATGTGTGTATAAATGATATACACACATTTAGATGTACAGTATGTGTGTATAAATGATATATACACATTTAGATGTATAGTATGTGTGTATAAATGATATATACCGGTACACATTTAGATGTATAGTATGTGTGTATAAATGATATATACACATTTAGATGTTCAGTATGTGTGTATAAATGATATATACACACTTAGATGTACAGTATGTGTGTATAAATGATATATACACATTTAGATGTACAGTATGTGTGTATAAATGATATATACACATTTAGATGTATAGTATGTGTGTATAAATGATATATACACATTTAGATGTACAGTATGTGTGTATAAATGATATACACATTTAGATGTACAGTATGTGTGTATAAATGATATATACACATTTAGATGTACAGTATGTGTGCATACCTGCCAACTACTCCGGTTTTCCCGTAATTAGTACGGTTTTCATCAACCTATTCCGGGTTACGGTTGCAGTGATAAAAAATACGGTTTTTCATTAATTTAAAAAAGTTTTATTCACGAAATCGCGTAACAACAATGACAATCGACACTGCTTCCCGTAACTTCCTATCGAGCCATTCCGAATGCCATGCGCGAGGCTATTTATAGCACCGCTGCCAAGCACGAGGCACCTGTTGCCATTGTTTCCAAACGAGCGAATGATCATGGAATCAGCCGGAGAAAAATCGCAAACGAGTCTTAAACCGAAAAGAAAACTGCAGTCATTCCGTGAAGAATATTCAAAAGCCTATCCGGGAATAATTATCCGTTCCAAAAAGGGTGAAAACTACGCGAATTGCACCTTGTGCAGACAAGATTTTTGGATCGGACACGGAGGAATTAGCGATGTAAAAGACCACGTTGGGACAAAAAAACACAAGTCTAATGCCGTTGCTAGCGATACAAGTGGAAAACTTTCAACGTTTTTCGGATTTTAGCCACAAAAAGGTAATGACACCAATGTTATCTATTGGAATTGTTTAGTACTGTTATACTGTTAAAAGTGTTTATACTATTTATGCTTTCAAGTCCAAGTTGAAGAAATCTTGTTCGATGTTGACAGCATAACTACCAAAATACAGAAGTATGTCCTTAATATTTTTGCAGTGCTATTTCTGTTGAAAAGTTAAAATGATTACATTAGAGATGTGATGTGCCACTTTTCAAGTGTCTGATGGCTTAAATTAATTTTCATGAATTTTTCATATTTTGAATTCTTTTGAAAGGCTTACAAAAAAAACTACATTTGAATTGTAATTCCATGCTATTGACAGGACTATTAATTTTAATGAAGTTAGCTTACCATGTTTACAGTATGATAATTGTGATAGAAATGTGAATTTTAGGCACAGAATATTTTATACAATTGAACAAGGCAGTAGATTATACAAGCTTGGACAGAAAGTTAATAATGACACCAATTTTTTTTTTTATGGAATTGTTTAGTACTGTTTTACCATTTGTTTACTGTAAAAAGTGTTTATACTTTCAATTAACAAATTGAAGTCTTGTGAAAGGTTGACAGGATAACTGGCATTAACTGTCAAAATCATTTCAAACTATTGAATTTAGCTTACAGAATAAACATGTCAATCAACCCATATGATTTTTGCTGTAATATTTTTGTTTTGAAAAGTCACTGTGACTGATAGAAAAGTGATGGTTTTAGCAACATTTTAACCTGTCTGAATGCTAATAATCATTTTGCGTCGGGGGGGTGGGCGAATCCTGAAACCCCCACCAGGACTTTGTCCTGGACCAACCGGGGCCTGCAACCCCTGGACCCTGGCTACTAGGTTTTTCTGATTTCAAAAGTTGGCAGGTATGTGTGTGTATAAATGATATATACACATTTAGATGTACAGTATGTGTGTATAAATGATATATACACATTTAGATGTACAGTATGTGTGTATAAATGATATACACACATTTAGATGTATAGGATGTGTGTATAAATGATATATACACATTTAGATGTACAGTATGTGTGTATAAATGATATATACACATTTAGATGTATAGTATGTGTGTATAAATGATATATACACATTTAGATGTTCAGTATGTGTGTATAAATGATATATACACATTTAGATGTATAGTATGTGTGTATAAATGATATATACACATTTAGATGTTCAGTATGTGTGTATAAATGATATATCCACATTTAGATGTACAGTATGTGTGTATAAATGATATACACACATTTAGATGTATAGGATGTGTGTATAAATGATATATACACATTTAGATGTACAGTATGTGTGTATCAATGATATATACACATTTAGATGTATAGTATGTGTGTATAAATGATATACACATTTAGATGTACAGTATGTGTGTATAAATGATATATACACATTTAGATGTATAGTATGTGTGTATAAATGATATACACACATTTAGATGTATAGGATGTGTGTATAAATGATATATACACATTTAGATGTACAGTATGTGTGTATAAATGATATACACATTTAGATGTACAGTATGTGTGTATAAATGATATATACACATTTAGATGTATAGTATGTGTGTATAAATGATATATACACATTTAGATGTTCAGTATGTGTGTATAAATGATATATACACATTTAGATGTACAGTATGTGTGTATAAATGATATACACACATTTAGATGTATAGGATGTGTGTATAAATGATATATACACATTTAGATGTACAGTATGTGTGTATAAATGATATACACATTTAGATGTACAGTATGTGTGTATAAATGATATATACACATTTAGATGTTCAGTATGTGTGTATAAATGATATATACACATTTAGATGTACAGTATGTGTGTATAAATAATATATACACATTTAGATGTACAGTATGTGTGTATAAATGATATATACACATTTAGATGTACAGTATGTGTGTATAAATGATATACACACATTTAGATGTATAGGATGTGTGTATAAATGATATATACACATTTAGATGTACAGTATGTGTGTATCAATGATATATACACATTTAGATGTATAGTATGTGTGTATAAATGATATACACATTTAGATGTACAGTATGTGTGTATAAATGATATATACACATTTAGATGTATAGTATGTGTGTATAAATGATATACACACATTTAGATGTATAGGATGTGTGTATAAATGATATATACACATTTAGATGTACAGTATGTGTGTATAAATGATATACACATTTAGATGTACAGTATGTGTGTATAAATGATATATACACATTTAGATGTATAGTATGTGTGTATAAATGATATATACACATTTAGATGTTCAGTATGTGTGTATAAATGATATATACACATTTAGATGTACAGTATGTGTGTATAAATGATATACACACATTTAGATGTATAGGATGTGTGTATAAATGATATATACACATTTAGATGTACAGTATGTGTGTATAAATGATATACACATTTAGATGTACAGTATGTGTGTATAAATGATATATACACATTTAGATGTTCAGTATGTGTGTATAAATGATATATACACATTTAGATGTACAGTATGTGTGTATAAATAATATATACACATTTAGATGTACAGTATGTGTGTATAAATGATATATACACATTTAGATGTACAGTATGTGTGTATAAATGATATATACACATTTAGATGTACAGTATGTGTGTATAAATGATATATACACATTTAGATGTACAGTATGTGTGTGTATAAATGATATATACACATTTAGATGTACAGTATGTGTGTATAAATGATATATACACATTTAGATGTACAGTGTGTGTATAAATGATGTATACACATTTAAATGTACAGTATGTGTGTATAAATGATATATACACATTTAGATGTATAGTATGTGTGTATAAATGATATATACACATTTAGATGTACAGTATGTGTGTATAAATGATATATACACATTTAGATGTACAGTATGTGTGTATAAATGATATACACACATTTAGATGTATAGGATGTGTGTATAAATGATATATACACATTTAGATGTACAGTATGTGTGTATAAATGATATATACACATTTAGATGTATAGTATGTGTGTATAAATGATATATACACATTTAGATGTTCAGTATGTGTGTATAAATGATATATACACATTTAGATGTATAGTATGTGTGTATAAATGATATATACACATTTAGATGTTCAGTATGTGTGTATAAATGATATATCCACATTTAGATGTACAGTATGTGTGTATAAATGATATACACACATTTAGATGTATAGGATGTGTGTATAAATGATATATACACATTTAGATGTACAGTATGTGTGTATCAATGATATATACACATTTAGATGTATAGTATGTGTGTATAAATGATATACACATTTAGATGTACAGTATGTGTGTATAAATGATATATACACATTTAGATGTATAGTATGTGTGTATAAATGATATACACACATTTAGATGTATAGGATGTGTGTATAAATGATATATACACATTTAGATGTACAGTATGTGTGTATAAATGATATACACATTTAGATGTACAGTATGTGTGTATAAATGATATATACACATTTAGATGTATAGTATGTGTGTATAAATGATATATACACATTTAGATGTTCAGTATGTGTGTATAAATGATATATACACATTTAGATGTACAGTATGTGTGTATAAATGATATACACACATTTAGATGTATAGGATGTGTGTATAAATGATATATACACATTTAGATGTACAGTATGTGTGTATAAATGATATACACATTTAGATGTACAGTATGTGTGTATAAATGATATATACACATTTAGATGTTCAGTATGTGTGTATAAATGATATATACACATTTAGATGTACAGTATGTGTGTATAAATAATATATACACATTTAGATGTACAGTATGTGTGTATAAATGATATATACACATTTAGATGTACAGTATGTGTGTATAAATGATATATACACATTTAGATGTACAGTATGTGTGTATAAATGATATATACACATTTAGATGTACAGTATGTGTGTGTATAAATGATATATACACATTTAGATGTACAGTATGTGTGTATAAATGATATATACACATTTAGATGTACAGTGTGTGTATAAATGATGTATACACATTTAAATGTACAGTATGTGTGTATAAATGATATATACACATTTAGATGTATAGTATGTGTGTATAAATGATATATACACATTTAGATGTACAGTATGTGTGTATAAATGATATATACACATTTAGATGTACAGTATGTGTGTATAAATGGTATATACACATTTAGATGTATAGTATGTGTGTATAAATGATATATACACATTTAGATGTACAGTATGTGTGTATAAATGATAAATACACATTTAGATGTATAGTATGTGTGTATAAATGATATATACACATTTAGATGTATAGTATGTGTGTATAAATGATATATACACATTTAGATGTATAGTATGTGTGTATAAATGATATATACACATTTAGATGTATAGTATGTGTGTATAAATGATATATACACATTTAGATGTATAGTATGTGTGTATAAATGATATATACACATTTAGATGTTCAGTATGTGTGTATAAATGATATATACACATTTAGATGTATAGTATGTGTGTATAAATGATATATACACATTTAGATGTATAGTATGTGTGTATAAATGATATATACACATTTAGATGTATAGTATGTGTGTATAAATGATATATACACATTTAGATGTTCAGTATGTGTGTATAAATGATATATACACATTTAGATGTATAGTATGTGTGTATAAATGATATATACACATTTAGATGTATAGTATGTGTGTATAAATGATATATACACATTTAGATGTATAGTATGTGTGTATAAATGATATATACACTTTTAGATGTACAGTATGTGTGTATAAATGATATATACACATTTAGATGTACAGTATGTGTGTATAAATAATATATACACATTTAGATGTACAGTATGTGTATATAAATGATATATACACATTTAGATGTACAGTATGTGTGTATAAATAATATATACACATTTAGATGTACAGTATGTGTGTATAAATGATATATACACATTTAGATGTACAGTATGTGTGTATAAATGATATATACACATTTAGATGTACAGTATGGGTGTATAAATGATATATACACATTTAGATGTACAGTATGTGTGTGTATAAATGATATATACACATTTAGATGTACAGTATGTGTGTATAAATGATATATACACATTTAGATGTATAGTATGTGTGTATAAATGATATATACACATTTAGATGTATAGTATGTGTGTATAAATGATATATACACGTTTAGATGTACAGTATGTGTGTATAAATGATATACACACATTTAGAAGTACAGTATGTGTGTATAAATGATATATACACATTTAGATGTTCAGTATGTGTGTATAAATGATATATACACATTTAGATGTATAGTATGTGTGTATAAATGATATATACACATTTAGATGTATAGTATGTGTGTATAAATGATATATACACATTTAGATGTATAGTATGTGTGTATAAATGATATATACACGTTTAGATGTACAGTATGTGTGTATAAATGATATATACACATTTAGAAGTACAGTATGTGTGTATAAATGATATATACACATTTAGATGTTCAGTATGTGTGTATAAATGATATATACACATTTAGATGTACAGTATGTGTGTATAAATGATATATACACATTTAGATGTTCAGTATGTGTGTATAAATGATATATACACATTTAGCTGTATAGTATGTGTATAAATGATATATACACATTTAGATGTACAGTATGTGTGTATAAATGATATATACACATTTAGATGTACAGTATGTGTGTATAAATGATATACACACATTTAGATGTACAGTATGTGTGTATAAATGATATACACACATTTAGATGTATAGGATGTGTGTATAAATGATATATACACATTTAGATGTATAGTATGTGTGTATAAATGATATATACACATTTAGATGTACAGTATGTGTGTATAAATGATATATACACATTTAGAAGTACAGTATGTGTGTATAAATGATATATACACATTTAGATGTTCAGTATGTGTGTATAAATGATATATACACATTTAGATGTATAGTATGTGTGTATAAATGATATATACACATTTAGATGTATAGTATGTGTGTATAAATGATATATACACATTTAGATGTATAGTATGTGTGTATAAATGATATATACACATTTAGATGTACAGTATGTGTGTATAAATGATATATACACATTTAGATGTTCAGTATGTGTGTATAAATGATATACACACATTTAGATGTACAGTATGTGTGTATACGGTAAATGATATACACATTTAGATGTACAGTATGTGTGTATAAATGATATATACACATTTAGATGTACTGTATGTGTGTATAAATGATATATACACATTTAGATGTACAGTATGTGTGTATAAATGATATATACACATTTAGATGTACAGTATGTGTGTTTGGCTGCCTTTTTTTCCAGGAACACTAATAGCAAAAGTCACAATGTCCCATAGAGTTCTAAAAAAGTTATGACAGACCACCTAAAAAAAACGGAATGGAATTTTAACGTTATTTTTACTGAATGGGACACCCAAAAATGTACATGAAAATAAAGAAAGTGGGATTTACAATATTAACTATGGACGATAAAAGACTGAATATTAACAACATATTTAAGAGCAGCTCCTCCATAGTTGTGTATCTTTTACAATCAAGCAAAACACAACAACAATGTAACACCCAGCAAAATATGAATGCAAAGTGTAATAAACACCTACAATATGATATAGTATCACTTTTATGCAGACATTTGTTGTACAAATCTGCTTCCCCAACATGTGTTTGGGGCTGAAAACAAGCCCCGCCCACTCTGCTTTGTTCCTGCTCTGAGCTGCTGTGACCTAGATGACCCTAATAACTCCTAGAACACTCAAAAGTGCAGATTTCAACCATTGAAATACTTTCTATAGTACAGTCCACTAGTTAGTGGTCCAAGGAAGAAGAACCTAACCCAACTTGTTGGTTCAGTCCACTGGTTAGTGGTCCAAGGAAGAAGAACCTAACCCAACTTGTTGGTTCATGCCACTAGTTAGTGGTCCAAGGAAGAATAACCTAACCCAACTTGTTGGTTCAGTCCACTAGTTAGTGGTCCAAGGAAGAAGAACCTAACCCAACTCGTTGGGTCATGCCACTAGTTAGTGGTCCAAGGAAGAAGAACCTAACCCAACTGGATTTTATTGTGTCAATGCCAGTGTTGGGTTAGTTACTGAAAAACAGTAACTAGTTACAGTTACTAGTTACTTTATTTCAAAAGTAACTCAGTTACTAACTCAGTTACTTACACCAAAAAGTAATGCGTTACTGTGAAAAGTAACTATTTAGTTCTTCTACTTTTTTTTTTTAAAGCTCCCATTAATGCCCTTTTAGCCTTCATTTCAGTACTGTTATTGCACTGGACAATAATACAATGTGTTGATCAACTTGACATACATTTGCATCACTGAACTCTGCTAAGCAATGTGCTCTACATACAACACACAAAGACAAAGATATGTTTCAAAGGGCCAATTTATTTCAAGCCAGAACAAATTGACAAAACTATTTTAAATAGCTGCAACATAACATACATAAGTAACAAACAGCATAATAACACTAACACTAACCACGTTAAACCCAAATTCCGAACTAATAAAGGTCTTAACTCATTCTCTTTCTATGCCACTTCAATATGGAATGCACTCCCAACAGGTGTAAAAGAAAGGGCATCTCTATCCTCCTTCAAAACCGCACTAAAAGAACACCTCCAGGCAACTACAACCCTAAACTAACACCCTCCCTTCCACATAATACCTCTTCGGATTATAAATAATCAAATGTAGACACTTTTTCTTATACTTTCTGATCTCTCTCTCTGTGTCCACTACTTGCTGTACATATCCTACCAAGTCAGTCCTACACTGTTTCAATGTCCATTTCTCTGATGATGCAATTGTTGATGACTGAAGTGTTGAGACCAACCAAACCTAACCCCTCCCCCCCTCCATATCCCACACCCCGGATTGTAAATAATGTAAATAATTCAATGTATATACCCTGATGATTATCTTGTGTGATGACTGTATTATGATGTTAGTATATATTTGATAGTATATATCTGTATCTGGACCCCGACTTAAACAAGTTAAAAAACTTATTTGGGTGTTACCATTTAGTGGTCAAGTGTACGGAATATGTACTGTACTGTGCAATCTACTAATAAAAGTTTCAATCGATCAATCAATCAACAACATAGCTGTAAAGCTGGCTTCACCCAAGGAAGGCACACGTGACATACTCAGAGCCTAACCAGGCAGATTTGAATTGTTGTTTTGGGCAGTAGACGGGATCTTTGATCCAAGACACAACTTACATTTAACTAAATTGTGCTCGACAAAAGAAAAGAAGTGAGAATATCTCATACTTGCCAACCCTCCCGAATTTCACTGCCTCTCCCTGGGACAACCATTCTCCAAATTTCTGCCGATTTCCAGCCGGACTTAAGGCACGCCCCCTCCCGGTCTGTGCGGATCTGAGTGGGGACAGCCTGTCGTCACGTCCGCTTGGCCAACCAAAAAGTAACCACAGAACACTATACCGTATAGTCGTATAGTGTTCTGTGGTTACTTTTTTGTTGGCCAACGGTTGTATTGCGCACCCCCCTCCCCTGCCCTCCCCTCCCCTTCCCACACTCAGACACACAGTCACACGCACACACAGAGAGCGCAGAGGAAGAATCAGAAGTACGTCTCTGCTTCGCTGGAATAAAACACACTCAGATCCTCAGTTTCTAGCCGATACTACATAAAAAATAACGTAAAATAACGCAGTAACGCATCATGTAGTAACGGTAACTGAGTTACTGACTATAAAAAAATAACGCGTTAGATTACTAGTTACCGCCGAAACTAACGGCGTTAGTCCCAACACTGGTCAATGCTCCAATTCTTCTTCTTCTTCTCCATATTTTGGCGCGTTCTACTTTCCACATTTTTCACCCGATTCAAAACGTTCCAACTTCAAACAGTTCAGTCTATTCGGGAACCGTGGGCTTTCCCTTGAGGGATTCCAAAAATTCCCAGAATCCCAGGTTTTCTGGGACATTTTTCCCAATCAAAATAAATTGCCCATTTTTCAAACTTCCACCATTTCCATATTTTTCAACATATTCAAACCATTCCACCTTCAACATATTCCACTCATTCTGGACATTTGAACAACCAATTTTCCAAGTTCTAAAAATTCCAGGAATTCCCGTTTTTTACGAAAATTACCAAATTTCCATGAAATTCCCATTGAAATGAATGGGACATTTTTCAAAGTTCCACAACACCCACAATTTTTATCCGATTCAAACTGTTCCATATTTAAAATATTCATCCTGTTGTGTGCTCTCCAATAATTCTAAAAACAATTCCCGGATTACCCAGAATTCCCAGTTTTTAAGGACATTTTCCCCATTCAAAATGAATTGCCCATTTTTCAAACTTCCCCCATTTCCACATTTTTCAACCGATTCAAACCATTCCACCTTCAACATATTCCACTCATCCTGGACATTCAAACAACCATTTTTATAACTCAAAAAAATTCCAGGAATTCCCGTTTTTTCAAACCCTTTTTTCACCCTTATTTCTGTTGACTACTCCTACATTTTTCAACCTTTGCACTGTCAAAACATTCCTCTTAATCAGGACAAAAAATAAAGTTTCTTTTTGAACTGGAAAAATTCCCGGTTTTCCCGAAATTCCAGGAATTCCGTAATACCATTTCTCAGTTAAAAATGTTTCTACTTCAACATTTCTCGACCGATTTGAAAAATTCCAACCCCAACCATTTGAACTTATTCAGAACATTCAAATGTTTTAGCATTTTTTTTTAATTCACGCTTTTCCCGAAATTCCCAAATTTCCATGAAATTCCCATTGAAATGAATGGGACATTTTTCAAAGTTCCACAACACCCACATTTTTTATCCGATTCAAACCGTTTCATCTTCAAAATATTCAGCCTGATCAGGAATTGTGTGCTCTCCAATAATTAAAAAAAATATTCCCGGATTTCCTAGAATTACCAGTTTTTAGGGAAATTTTCCCCATTCAAAATGAATTGGCCATTTTTCAAACTTCCACCATTTCCACATTTTTCAACCGATTCAAACCATTCCACCTTCAACACATTAAACTCATCCTGGAAATTCAAACAACTATTTTTCCAAGTTCAACACATTTCCAGGAGAAAAAAAAATTCTAACCTTAATTCCAACCTTTTTTAGTGTGATGACTCCTTTCACATTTTCAACCCACTTCAAGCGTTCCACTGTCTAAACATTCCTCTTAGTCAGGACAAAAAAACAAGTTGGTCTAAGAACTTGAAAATGTCTTGTTTTTTCCCAAAATTCCATAATACCATTTTTCAATTAAAAACTGTTTCTACTTTAACATTTCTTGACCGATTTAAACAATTCCAACACCAACCAATTCAGCTCATTCAGGACATTCATGCGCCTAATTATTTTCAAAAAAATCCCGCTTTTCCCAAAATTCCCAAATTTCCATTAAATTCCCATGAAAAGAGTGGGACATTTTTCAAAGTTCCACAACTCCCACATTTTTCATCCGATTCGAACCGTTCCAACTTGAAAATATTCAGCCTGGTCAGGAATTGTGTGCTCTGCTTCATTAATTATTAAAAAAAATTCCTGAATTTCCTATAAATTCCAATTTTTAGGGACATTTTCCTCATTCAAAATTAATCATCCATTTTTCAACTGCTTCAAAGCATTCCACCTTCAACACAATAAACTCATCCTGGAAATTCAAACATCCATTTTTCCAAGTTCAACACATTTCCAGAAATTCCTGTTGTTTTTCTAACCTTATTGCCAACCTTTTTCAGTGTGATGACTCCTTTCACATTTTTCAACTCACTTCAAGTGTTCCACTGTTTAAACATTCTTCTTAGTCAGGACAAAAAAACAAGTTGGTTTAAGAACTTGAACATTTCCCGGTTTTTCAGAAATTTCGTAATACCATTTCTTAATTAAAAAACTGTTACTACTTCAACATTTCTTGACCAATATAAACGATTCCAACACCAACCAATTCAGCTTATTCAGGACATTCATGCTCCGTTTTTTTTTTTAAATCCCGCTTTTCCCAAATTCCCAAATTTCCAGGAAGTTCCCATTGAAATGAATGGGACAATTCCCACATTTTTCAAGCTATTCAAAGCATTCCAACATCAACACATTCCACTCATCCTGGACATTCAAACTAGCCTCATCTAGTTATACAAGCTGATTGATGACTTTGCAAAGAAGCTGATGATACCAACTATGTTGGATGTGGTATTTTTATGAGCTTGTCGCACAGTTTGTTTACTATGCCGTGTTTCTTCCAGCTATTGCCCTGATCTGCCAGTATGTAACAAAGGAATGGAAAGATGTCCAAGTGGCATACGCCGACAAAGACAACTCGGATGAGGTGTCCAAGGTGCTGTCCTATCTGGAAGTGGTGGAGAAGGCCAGGCACAGTTGTGATGAAACGGAGGTCATTACTTTGATTGAGGAACACAACTTGGAGAGAGAGCAGCTTCTTACAGACCACCTCAAGTCCAAATCGGTGAGTACGTGTTTGCGTTATTTCATTGTACTGAACGCTTCCGCTCAAATTGTTCCCTCAAAGCTTCTGAAGACTTAATTTGCTCCACTAAGGCACCTAGAAGAGTATAGGATTGCTACAAGGACCTTCTTCTTCTGTATTTATTGATGTTTGTACATCACATGCAGGTTAAAGGGGAGCTGCACTTATTTTGTCTATCCTTCAAAATCCTTATATAAGATGAAAACACAGCTTTTTCTTTTTTATACACCAGCCTATAAAGCACACTAAAATACAACCTACATGCTATAAGCATATATGTAATTTAGTAGCAGACACATTCATGTAATATTTACGTATTTTGGTCATTTTAAGCGTACTGCGGCGTATTCATTTCACCAGACGCTTGCTTTTTCCTTCAGCAACAGACCTAAGCATCATGTAGCAGTATTGCTAAGTGCTAAACAAGATATACAAACATTATAAAACAACCACTTACTGTACAATGTCTGCTCTCACTGGGATAAAGACGTTTACCGTATTTTCCGCACTATAAGGCGCACCTAAAAACCACAAATTTTCTCAAAAGCTGACAGTGCGCCTTATAACCCGGTGCGCTTTATATATGGATAAATATTAAGATTCATTTTCATAAAGTTTCGGTCTCGTAACTACGGTAAACAGCCGCCATCTTTTTTCCCGGTAGAACAGGAAGCGCTTCTTCTTCTACGCAAGCAACCGCCAAGGTAAGCACCCGCCCCCATAGAACAGGAAGCGCTTCTTCTTCTACTGTAAGCAACCACCCGCCCGCGTAGAAGAAGAAAAAGCGCGCGGATATTACGTACGTTTCATTTCCTTTGTGTGTTTACATCTGTAAAGACCACAAAATGGCTCCTACTAAACGACAGGGATCCGGTTCATGAAAAGACGCAATCTCTCCATCCGCACACGGATTACTATTTCACAGCAACTGATATTCCTGTGAACCGCACTGTGGATACAACGGGAGCACGTACGGTGAATATTCGCACCACAGGGAATGAGAAGTCATCCTTCACTGTGGTTCTAGCTTGCCATGCTAATGGCCAGAAACTTCCACCCATGGTGATATTCAAAAGGAAGACCTTGCCAAAAGAGACCTTTCCAGCCGGCGTCATCATAAAAGCTAACTCGAAGGGATGGATGAAGAAAAGATGAGCGAGTGGTTAAGGTAAGTTTAAGTTTACGCGAAGAGGCCGGGTGGCTTTTTTCACGCAGCTTCGTCCATGTTGATATACGATTCCATGCGCGCCCACATCACGCTGGTTTTAATACATTATTAAAGTTTGACTGACCTATTTGACTGTTTTTTTGACATTCCTTTAGCGCAGTTAGATGCGGCTTACAACACGGGGCGGCTTATAGGTGGACAAAGTTTTGAAATATGCCGTTCATTGAAGGCGCGGCTTATAACCCAGGGCGCCTTATGGTGCGGAAAATACGGTATATCCTCCTGTTTACATGAACAATTCATCATTATCCTCACAAAGGGTAAAAGAATGTGCCCCAAACAAGTATTTTCGTGTCTTTCTGGCCATCTCCGGGTCTAAGTTGGGTGTCAAAGTTGACCAACTTGTGGGTTTATGTCCACAGCCTTTTACTATCCGGGTGAGAGACATGATTTGTCATCTAGAATTAACTTTCACCAACTCGGAGGCCATGCAGCAGCTCAATATAGCAGCATAAGCTAGTTAGCTCTCTGTGATCACAGCGTTGCTAAAGGTAGTTCCTCTCTGTTAGCACTTATAATAACAATATTGTTAATATTCAGGTCATGGCATGTAAATGGAGTATTGTTTGTGTTTTTTAGAAAGTTTTCTGGGACAATAGTGCACTCCATTAGCTTTCTTTGTTAGCCACCTTGTACTGACCGTGTTTTACGACTTAGAATGTATAGAAAAATCAAAACATGTGTAAGTATATATGTCATGTAGTAACATTCATAATAACATGTAATATATACATGATGTAAGTATATATGTCATGTAGTAACATTCATAATAACATGTAATATATACATGATGTAAGTATATATGTCAAGTAGTAACATTCATAATAACATGTAATATATACATGATGTAAGTATTTGTCATGTAGTAACATTCATAATAACATTTAATATACCGTATACATAATGTAAGTATGTCATGTAGTAACATTCATAATAACATGTAATATACACATGATGTAAGTATGTCATGTAGTAGCATTCATAATAACATGTAATATACACATGATGTAAGTATATGTCATGTAGTAACATTCATAATAACATGTAATATATACATGATGTAAGTATATATGTCATGTAGTAACATTCATAATAACATGTAATATATACATGATGTAAGTATATATGTCATGTAGTAACATTCATAATAACATGTAATATATACATGATGTAAGTATATATGTCATGTAGTAACATTCATAATAACATGTAATATATACATGATGTAAGTATATACAGTGGGGCAAAAAAGTATTTAGTCAGCCACCGATTGTGCAAGTTCTCCCACTTAAAATGAAGACAGAGGTCTGTAATTTTCATCATCGGTACACTTCAACTGTGAGAGACAGAATGTGAAAAAAAATCCAGGAATTCACATTGTAGGAATTTTAAAGAATTTATTTGTAAATTATGGTGGAAAATAAGTATTTGGTCACTTCAAACAAGGAAGATCTCTGGCTCTCACAGACCTGTAACTTCTTCTTTAAGAAGCTCTTCTGCCCTCCACTCGTTACCTGTATTAATGGCACCTGTTTGAACTCATTATCTGTATAAAAGACACCTGTCCACAGCCTCAAACAGTCAGACTCCAAACTCCACTATGGCCAAGACCAAAGAGCTGTCAAAGGACACCAGGAAAAGAATTGTAGACCTGCACCAGACTGTGAAGAGTGAATCTACAATAGGCAAGCAGCTTGGTGTTAGAAAATCAACTGTGGGAGCAATTATCAGAAAATGGAAGACATACAAGACCACTGATAATCTCCCTCGATCTGGGGCTCCACGCAAGATCTCATCCCGTGGGGTCAAAATGATCATGACAACAGTGAGCAAAAATCCCAGAACCACACGGGGGGACCTGGTGAATGACCTGCAGAGAGCTGGGACCAAAGTAACAAAGGTTACCATCAGTAACACACTACGCCAACAGGGAATCAAATCCTGCAGTGCCAGACGTGTCCCCCTGCTTAAGCCAGTGCATGTCCAGGCCCGTCTGAAGTTTGCCAGAGAGCACATGGATGATACAGCAGAGGATTGGGAGAATGTCATGTGGTCAGATGAAACCAAAATAGAACTTTTTGGTATAAACTCAACTCGTCGTGTTTGGAGGAAGAAGAATACTGAGTTGCATCACAAGAACACCAGACCTACTGTGAAGCATGGGGGTGGAAACATCATGCTTTGGGGCTGTTTTTCTGCTAAGGGGACAGGACGACTGATCCGTGTTAAGGAAAGAATGAATGGGGGCCATGTCTCGAGAGATTTTGAGCCAAAACCTCCTTCCATCAGTGAGAGCTTTGAAGATGAAACGTGGCTGGGTCTTCCAGCATGACAATGATCCCAAACACACCGCCCGGGCAACGAAGGAGTGGCTCTGTAAGAAGCATTTGAAAGTCCTGGAGTGGCCTAGCCAGTCTCCAGACCTCAACCCCATAGAAAATCTGTGGAGGGAGTTGAACGTCCGTGTTGCTCGGCGACAGCCCTAAAACATCACTGCTCTCGAGAAGATCTGCATGGAGGAATGGGCCAAAATACCAGCTACTGTGTGTGCAAACCTGGTAAAGACCTATAGTAATCTTTTGACCTCTGTTATTGCCAACAAAGGTTATATTACAAAGTATTGAGTTGAATTTTTGTTACTGACCAAATACTTATTTTCCACCATAATTTACAAATACATTCTTTAAAAATCCTACAATGTGAATTCCTGGATTTTTTTTTCACATTCTGTCTCTCACAGTTGAAGTGTACCCATGATGAAAATTACAGACCTCTGTCATCATTTTAAGTGGGAGAACTTGCACAATCGGTGGCTGACTAAATACTTTTTTGCCCCACTGTATGTCATGTAGTAACATTCATAATAACATGTAATATATACATGATGTAAGTATATATGTCATGTAGTAACATTCATAATAACATGTAATATATACATGATGTAAGTATATATGTCATGTAGTAACATTCATAATAACATGTAATATATACATGATGTAAGTATATATGTCATGTAGTAACATTCATAATAACATGTAATATATACATGATGTAAGTATATACGTCATGTAGTAACATTCATAATAACATGTAATATACACATGATGTTAAGTATATATGTCATGTAGTAACATTCATAATAACATGTAATGTATACATGATGTAAGTATATGTCATGTAACATTCATAATAACATTTAATATATACATGATGTAAGTATGTCATGTAGTAACATTCATAATAACATGTAATATATACATGATGTAAGTATATATGTCATGTAGTAACATTCATAATAACATTTAATATATACATGATGTAAGTATGTCATGTAGTAACATTCATAATAACATGTAATATACACATGATGTAAGTATATGTCATGTAGTAACATTCATAATAACATGTAATATATACATGATGTAATTATATATGTAATGTAGTAACATTCATAATAACATGTAATATATACATGATGTAAGTATATAAATCATGTAGTAACATTCATAACATGTAATATATACATGATGTAAGTATATATGTCATGTAGTAACATTCATAAAAACATGTAATATACACATGATGTAAGTATATATGTCATGTAGTAACATTCATAATAACATGTAATATATACATGATGTAAGTATATAAGTCATGTAGTAACATTCATAATAACATGTAATATATACATGATGTAAGTATATGTCATGTAGTAACGTTCATAATAACATTTAATATTTACGTCTTTTGGTCATTTTAAGTGTACACAGAGCATTCATTTCAAAAATCCATCACAGTTTTTTGTTTTTTTCTTCATCGCTGATTATTACTCACTGCAGACTTTGAGAGCCAACAAACATGATAAAACATCACTTACTGTACAATGTCTGCTGTCATTAGGATGCCAACTGCTCGGATGTTCATGTTTTCCCGTTTCGATGAAGAATGTCTCCATAATCCTTGCGAAGAAAAGGGGTCTTTTCATGTTGTCGTCGCCAGTTTCAGGTCCTAAATGGCAGTCAAAGTGTACCAACTTGTCAGAATACCTACCGTATATTCCGCACCATAAGGCGCCCTGGGTTATAAGCCGCGCCTTCAATGAACGGCATATTTCAAAACTTTGTCCACCTATAAGACGCCCCGTGTTATAAGCCGCATCTAACTGCGCTAAAGGAATGTCAAAAAAACAGTCAGATAGGTCAGTCAAACTTTAATAATATATTAAAAACCAGCGTGATGTGGGCGCGCATGGAGTCGTATATCAACATGGACGGAGCTGCGTGAAAAAAGCCACCCGGCCTCTTCGCGTAAACTTACCTTAACCACTCGCTCATCTTTTCTTCATCCATCCATCCCTTCGAGTTAGCTTTTATGATGACGCCGGCTGGAAAGGTCTCTTTTGGCAAGGTCTTCCTTTTGAATATCACCATGGGTGGAAGTTTCTGGCCATTAGCATGGCAAGCTAGAACCACAGTGAAGGATGACTTCTCATTCCCTGTGGTGCGAATATTCACCGTACGTGCTCCCGTTGTATCCACAATGCGGTTCACAGGAATATCAAAAGTCAGTGGAACCTCGTCCATGTTGATAATGTTCTCTGGCCGGATCTTTTTTTCAGCTATCTTGTTTTTACAATATGCACGGAAAGTAGCCAGCTTTTCTTGAAAGTCTTTAGGCAGTTGCTGTGAAATAGTAATCCGTGTGCGGATGGAGAGATTGCGTCTTTTCATGAACCGGATCCCTGTCGCTTAGTAGGAGCCATTTTGTGGTCTTTACAGATGTAAACACACAAAGGAAAATGTAATATCCGCGCGCTTCTTCTTCTTCTACGCGGGCGGGTGGTTGCTTACAGTAGAAGAAGAAGCGCTTCCTGTTCTATGGGGGCGGGTGCTTACCTTGGCGGTTGCTTGCGTAGAAGAAGAAGCACTTCCTCTTCTACGGGGAAAAAAGATGGCGGCTGTTTACCGTAGTTGCGAGACCGAAACTTTATGAAAATGAATCTTAATATTAATCCATATATAAAGCGCACCGGGTTATAAGGCGCACTGTCAGCTTTTGAGAAAATTTGTGGTTTTTAGGTGCGCCTTATAGTGCGGAAAATACGGTACTCAGACGTCTCATGTCCAGGTGAGATGATCTAGAATAAACTTGCAGGGAAGCGAGGAAGCAGCAGACCACTCCATGATGTAAATATAGAGACACAGGAAGTGATCACTATAAATAGTTCGTCTGCGTTAGCACTAACACTTGTTAATATTCAAGTCACCAAATGTAAATGGAGTGTTGTTGGATGGTTATTTATTGGATTTTTATGGGCGAAATAAAGGATTAAGGAGCTACCATTGGCAGACTTTTATTTGATATTTAGAATCCATTAAAAAAGTCTGTCATGTCTTTCATAATGATTGTGAATGATATGCAAAATTCCCCCAAAATGTGCAGTTTCCCATTAATGGTGTTGTTTCAAGCTAGCTTAGCGGGTAGCCAGGCTATTAGCATGCCTGCTCCTGGCTTTCCCCAGTACTTGATAATGATACTTGGGATACTAAGAAATGCAGTTTATTTGATAATTATTAACTTAGAGGAGTGGCTCCACACTGTGTATGGAGATACAGGATTAGCTGCTAGCCACTTGTCAGCCGGGGGACCACAAATAGTGTCAGCCAGAGGGGATGTGGTTTGTAATTAGCAATGGTGATGGTCTACTTGTTCGCGCAAATCGTCCAATACCGATTGGTACATCCCTACCTGAAAAGCTTTGTCACCCCCCCAGGTGTGGCGAGCGTTGTTAAAGGAAATGCCTCTCCAATCAGCACTAAAGATCCTGGGGAAAATGACATTCAAAAAGGTGCTTCAGCCTGGTAGTCCGGAAACAGAAGTGCTGTGTGAGAGACTCCGCAGCGAGGCAGCGCTGAAAAAGGTATGGCCTTTTAAGCTACATGTTGGCATACAGTTGTTTTTCTGTTTTGTAGCCAGTAATCCTTGTTTTCCTCCAGGCAAAGGTGCACCCATTTAGCATCCAGTTGGCTTCTGAAAACTACAAACGAGGCCAAGGCTATGAGGGGAAAACTAAATGGGAACCCGACGCCAACATCCTCAAAGCCCTGGACTTTGCTTTTTACAAGAGTTTCTTTGTAAGTGGTACGCAACAAGTACAGCATCCTTTAGCTGAATTGAGCTGTTCTTTTCCAGAATGTGGAGCCAGTGGGAAAAAGGTTCATTGTGGCCGTTGATGTGAGCACGTCCCCGACCAGTAAGGTCCCAGGGACGTCAGTCAGCACTGCAGCCGCGGCCGCACTGATTACAATGGTAAGACCGTAGTACACATGCTTTTTGGACATCCCTTCTCTGCAGGAAGTCTAAGTTAAGGAGTTGGATTCCAACAAAATATACTTTATCGTGTGGTTCTGTTTCTTGACTGGCTCATTGGGAGTGCCTAAGTCCTCCAGAAGGCAGTGTTAGTAATGTCACAACACACAGTTGGTCCTGTGTTACCTAGCAAACTAATCAGATCCATTGAATCAATATTTCTTAAAGGGGAACATCACAATTTCAGAAGGGTTAAAACTAGGGCTGAAACGACGCGTCGACGTAGTCGACGTCATCGGTTATGTAAATACGTCGAGGACGTTTTTGTTCGTCGACGCGTCGCATATTTACGTCACACTACCGTCATGGCGGAGCGCAAAGCAGACGATGCGAGCGGTGCGAGCGAGGGGAAAAAAGCACGCCAAAAGTCGTCAAAAGTGTGGGAGTATTTCAATAAACGGCCTAAGAAGAAACGCTACTTTTACTCCGCTACTTTTATCTACATTCAGCTCGCTACTCGCTACTAATTTTTGTCGATCTGTTAATGCACGCTTTGTTTGTTTTGGTCTGTCAGACAGACCTTCATAGTGCCTGCCTTACTGGCAGAGGTGGGTAGAGTAGCCAGAAATTGTACTCAAGTAAGAGTACTGTTACTTTAGAGATTTATTACTCAAGTAAAAGTAAGGAGTAGTCACCCAAATATTTACTTGAGTAAAAGTAAAAAGTATGTTGTAAAAAAACTACTCAAGAACTGAGTAACTGATGAGTAACATACACACACATATCATATATATATATATATATATATATATATAAATCTCCTGACGATTGAGGGTACCCCCCCTCATGAAACAGGCCTGTAGAGATGAAATAGTCTTGTGATTTTTTCCCCACACATACATATATATATATATATATATATATATATATATATATATATATATATATATATATATATATATATATATATATACATACACACACACACACATATATACATATATACACACACACATATACATATATATATTTATTTATATATACCGTATTTTCCGCACTATAAGGCGCACCGGATTATTAGCCGCACCTTCTATGAATTACATATTTCATAATTTTGTCCACCAATAAGCCGCCCCGGACTAAAAGCCGCGCCTACGCTGCGCTAAAGTGAATGTCAAAAAAACGCTGCGCTAAAGTGAATGTCAAAAAAACAGTCAGATAGTTCAGTCAAACTTTAATAATATATTGAAAACCAGCGTTCTAACAACTCTGTCCCAAAATGTACGCAAATGTGCAATCACAAACATAGTAAAATTCAAAATGGTGTAGAGCAATAGTAACATAATGTTGCTCGAACGTTAATGTCACAACACACAAAATAAACATAGCGCTCACCTTCTGAAGTTATTCTTCATTCGTAAATCCTTCGAATTCTTCGTCTTCGGTGTCCGAATTGAAAAGTTGCGCAAGCGTGGTATCCAAAATGGCCGGTTCCGTCTCGTAGAAGTCATCGGGAGTCAGTGTCGCTGTTGTTCTGTGAATCCTGCCTTCCGGAAAGCTCGGACCACAGTTGTGACCGAAATATCTGCCCAAGCATTTACGATCCACTGGCAAATGTTGGCGTATGTCGTCCGAGGCTGTCTGCCCGTCTTAGTGAAGGTGTGTTCGCCTTCGGAGCTGTGTGAAAAAAGCCACCCGGCCTCGTCGCGTAAACTTCCCTTAACCACTCGCTCATCTTTTCTTCATCCATCCATCCCTTCGAGTTAGCTTTTATGATGACGCCGGCTGGAAAGGTCTCTTTTGGCAAGGTCTTCCTTTTGAATATCACCATGAGTGGAAGTTAGCATGGCAAGCTAGAACCACAGTGAAGGATGACTTCATTCCCTGTGGTGCGAATATTCACCGTACGTGCTCCCGTTCCACAGTGCGGTTCACAGGAATATCAGTTGCTGTGAAATACGGTAGTAATCCGTGTGCGGATGGAGAGATTGCGTCTTTTTATGAACCGGATCGCTTATTAGGAGCCATTTTGTGGTCTTTACAGATGTAAACAGGAAATGAAACGTACGGTGATATCCGCGCGTTTTTTCTTCTTCTTCCGGGGGCGGGTGAAGCGCTTCCTGTTCTATGGGGGCGGGTGCTTTCCTTGGCGGTTGCTTGCGTAGAAGAAGAAGCGCTTCCTGTTCTACCGGGAAAAAAGATGGCGGCTGTTTACCGAAGTTGCGAGATCGAAACTTTATGAAAATTAATCGTAATAAAGCGCACCGGGTTATAAGGCGCACTGTTAGCTTTTGAGAAAATTTGTGGTTTTTAGGTGCGCCTTATAGTGCGGAAAATACGGTATACATACATTGATATATACAAGATATAATTTATATATATATTTTTTGCCGTTTTTGTTTACATGTTAATAGTGTTTTAATGAATATACATGCATGTTTAACACATATAGATTCCTTTCTTTCATGAAGACAAGAATATAAGTTGGTGTATTACCTGATTCTAATGACTTGCATTGATTGGAATCAGACAGTAGTGATGACAAACGTCCACGTTTTCAAATGGAGGAGAAAAAAAGTTCCTCCTTTCTGTCCAATACCACATGAAAGTGGTTGGTTTTTGGCATCTTATATGTCCAGCTTCCATATTCGTTTTTATACACTTTACAAGAAATACATTGGCGGCAAACTCCGTAGCTTGCTAGCTTGTTTGCGCAGGCTTTCGGAGACTCTTATTTTGAAAGCGCAGGCGCGATGGAGCGGCACTTTTATTGTGAAGACAGGAACTGTGCAGTCAGTCTTTAGGCTTTTGACGGGAAATAAAAAATGGTCTTTTTTTCCTTCACACTTTTGATTGATTGATTGGAACTTGTATTAGTGGATTGCACAGTACAGTACATATTCCGTACAATTGACCACTAAATGGTAACACCCCAATAAGTTTTTCAACTTGTTTAAGTCAGGTCATGTGACCCCTGGCTCTGTTTGATTGGTCCAACGTCACCAGTGACTGCATCTGATTGGTGGAACGGAGTGAACGTCACCAGTGACTGTATTTGTTGAAACGCAGGCACTATGAAGGTCTGTCTGACAGACCAAAACAAACAAAGTGTGCATTAACAGATCGATAAAAATTAGTAGCGAGTAGCGAGCTGAATGTAGATAAAAGTAGCGGAGTAAAAGTAGCGTTTCTTCTCTATAAATATACTCAAGTAAAAGTAAAAGTATGTTGCATTAAAACTACTCTTAGAAGTACAATTTATCCCAAAAGTTACTCAAGTACATGTAACGGAGTAAATGTAGCGCGTTACTACCCACCTCTGCTTACTGGTGACGTTTCACTTCGTTCCACCAATCAGATGCAGTCACTGGTGACGTTGGACCAATCAAACAGAGCCAGGGGTCACATGACCTGACTGGCTCCGAGCTAACTTCGGGTGTTACCATTTAGTGGTCAATTGTACGGAATATGTACTGTACTGTGCAATCTACTAATAAAAGTTCCAATCAATCAATCAAAAGTGTGAAGGAAAAAAGACCCTTTTTTTATTTCAACCGTAAAGACTGACTGCACAGTTCCTGTCTTCACAATAAAAGTCCCGCTCCATCGCGCCTGCGCTTTCAAAATAAGAGTCTCCGAAAGCCAGCGCAAACAAGCTAGCAAGCTACGGAGTTTGCCGCCAATGTATTTCTTGTAAAGGGTATAAAAACGAATATGGAAGGTGGACAAATAAGATGCCAAATAACAACCACTTTCATGTGGTATTAGACAGAAAGGAGGAACTTTTTTTCTCCTCCATTTGAAAACGTGGACGTTACCAGCACTGCTTCCTGATTACAATCAATGCAAGTCATCAGAATCAGGTAATACACCAACTTATATTCTTGTCTTCATGAAAGAAAGGAATCTATATGTTAAACATGCATGTATAATTATTAAAACACCTTTAACATGTAAACAAAAACGGCAAAATAAATAAATATAAATTATATACTGTATATATCAATGTATGTATATATATATATATATATATGTGTGTGTGTGTGTGTGTGTGTGTGTGTATATATATATACACATATATATATATATATATATATATATATATATATATATATATATATATATATATATATGATATGTGTGTGTATGTTACTCAGTACTTGAGTAGTTTTTTCACAACATACTTTTTACTTTTACTCAAGTAAATATTTGGGTGACTACTCCTTACTTTTACTTGAGTAATAAATCTCTAAAGTAACAGTACTCTTACTTGAGTACAATTTCTGGCTACTCTACCCACCTCTGCTAATAATGTTGTTGTATGCACACTGTGTCGAGCGGAAATGGCCTATCATAGCAGCACAACGGCAGCGTTCTTGCCATCACCATCAACTAGTCAATCGTCCGCGTGAGTATACGTTGTCATCATTACACAAAAACATGAATGTGTAATTTGTATCTGCGTTGTAAATTCATAAACTAAAGCACCGTTTCGCTCTGAGAGGAGCGTTTGGCGTGCCTGTTCAGTGTTTACAAAGACGCGCTCCTCTTTAACGCTAACGTTAATTAGTTGTGCAAATACCTTTTACAACATTAACAATTACGTATACTATGTACAAACGAACAATTAACTTTCACTTTAATCATACTATCATTGTTGTGTTATTAAGCAAAATAAGCAAAAGTTTTACTTTTGTTGAAATGTTTACACTGTTACAGAATATTTCGTTTTGCAGTTTTTTGTATTGGATGTTTATCTTTATTTTTGCACATTTTTAGCAAATAAGCAATACTTTTACTTTTGTTGAAATGTTTACACTGTTGTTACAGAATATTTCCGTTTTGCACTTTTTTGAATTGGATGTTTATCTTTATTTTTGCACATTTTAAAGCAAAATAAGCAATACTTTTACTTTTGAAATGCTTATACTATTGCAGAATATTAAGATTTGCACTGGATGTTTACTTTTATATTTGCACATTAAAAGCAAATAAGCTACTTTTAATTTTGTTAAATGTTAAAAGTTTTAAATGTTTACATTGTTACAGAATATTTTGTCATGTTGTTGTCAATGTTGGCTGAGTGGCCATACTTTTTTTTTTTGTAAATAAAAGCCATGCCTTTTGAAAAAACTGGCCTACATTTATTTTTTCCTCTTCATTTTAAATAAAAAAAAAATCGGTAAAAGGAAAAATAATCTATAGATTAATCGAAAAAATACTCTATAGATTAACCGATTAATCGAAAAAATAATCTATAGATTAATCGATAGAAAAATAATCGTTAGCTGCAGCCCTACTAAAAACATATATTTTTCCACGATTTCAGCACTCAGGTTAACCATACCTAAATAGACACAAAATACTGCATTACACAAGACTACCCGAATGTACTCGAATTATTGAAAATAATAAATAAATGTTTTTCAGCTAAATTATTGGTAAACACAGTTTATGTATAATAATTTACGTAAAACCGCGACTAATGAATAAAGTTTTCATCAATTAATATATTCTGTAGACATACCCTCATCCGCTCTCTTTTCCTGAAAGCTGATCTGTCCAGTTTTGGAGTTGATGTCAGCAGGCCAGGGAAGCTAGGGTCGATATTCTTGTCTTGATCATCTTCGGTTCATTCTTGCCATCTCTGTCGTAGCATAGCTTTCGTCGGTAAAGTGTGCGGAACAAACGACTGACCATTTTGTCGGCTTTCCCCACAGCCTCGTATTTTGAACAAATTTCGTCCAATTTCTTGCCACTTTCGCATCTTTGGGCCACTGGTGCAACTGTTCGTGTTGTTACACCCTCCGACAAAACACCGACGAAAGTGAGAAAATGGCGGATTGCATACCTGCCAACTACTCCGGTTTTCCCGTAATTAGTACAGTTTTCATCAACCTATTCCGGGTTACGGTTGCAGTGATAAAAAATACGGTTTTTCATTAATTAAAAAAAAAAATTTTTTTTAAATGCGCGAGGCTATTTATAGCACCGCTGCCAAGCACGAGGCACCTGTTGCCATTGTTTCCAAACGAGCGAACGATCATGGAATCAGCCGGAGAAACATCGCAAACGAGTCTTAAACCGAAAAGAAAACTGCAGTCATTCCGTGAAGAATATTCAAAAGCCTATCCGGGAATAATTATCCGTTCCAAAAAGGGTGAAAACAACGCGAATTGCACCTTGTGCAGACAAGATTTTTCGATCGGACACGGAGGAATTAGCGATGTAAAAGACCACGTTGGGACAAAAAAAACACAAGTCTAATGCCGTTGCTAGCGATACAAGTGGAAAACTTTCAACGTTTTTCGGATTTTAGCCACAAAAAGGTAATGACACCAATGTTATCTATTGGAATTGTTTAGTACTGTTATACTGTTAAAAGTGTTTATACTATTTATGCTTTCAAGTCCAAGTTGAAGAAATCTTGTTAGATGTTGACAGCATAACTACCAAAATACAGAAGTATGTCCTTAATATTTTTGCAGGGCTATTTCTGTTGAAAAGTTAAAATGATTACATTAGAGATGTGATGTGCCACTTTTCAAGTGTCTGATGGCTTAAATTAATTTTCATTAATTTTTCATATTTTGAATTCTTTTGAAAGGCTTACAAAAAAACTACATTTGAATTGTAATTCCATGCTATTGACAGGACTATTAATTTTAATGAAGTTAGCTTACCATGTTTACAGTATGATAATTGTGATAGAAATGTGAATTTTAGGCACAGAATATTTTATACAATTGAACAAGGCAGTAGATTATAGAAGCTTGGACAGAAAGTTAATAATGACACCAATTTTTTTTTTTATGGAATTGTTTAGTACTGTTTTACCATTTGTTTACTGTAAAAAGTGTTTATACTGTTTATACTTTCAATTAACAAATTGAAGTCTTGTGAAAGGTTGACAGGATAACTGGCATTAACTGTCAAAATAATTTCAAACTATTGAAGTTAGCTTACAGAATAAACATGTCAATCAACCCATATGATTTTTGCTGTAATATTTTTGTTTTGAAAGGTCACTGTGACTGATAGAAAAGTGATGGTTTTAGCAACATTTTAACCTGTCTGAATGCTAATAATCATTTTGCGTCGGGGGGCGAAGCCCTGAACCGTCCACCAGGACTTTGTCCTGGACCTACCGGGGCCTGCGGCCCCTGGACCCTGGCTACTAGGTTTTTCTGATTTCAAAAGTTGGCAGGTATGGGATTGTTACGTCATCGCTCCGAGAGCGAACAATAGAAAGGCGTATAATTCGCCAAAATTCACCCATTTAGAGTTCGGAAATCGGTTAAAAAAATATATGGTCTTTTTTCTGCAACATCAAGTTATATATTGACGCTTACATAGGTCTGGTGATAATGTTCCCCTTTAACAGAAGGAATATCTAGTCCAGAGGTGGGTAGTAACTCCCTTACATTTACTTAAGTCACTTTTTGGATGAGTTGTACTTTTTTATTGTAACATACTTGTTTTACTTAAGAAGAAAAATTACTTTTACTTTGTTACATTGAGTTTCATTTATTTATATCCCAATTGTTTATAATTATCAATTAGGACTTGCAAAGAGGTATTCTTACGTCAGCGACCCTGCTTCCAACAGGCACTGTCACATGACTCTGTTTGACCAATCCAACGTATTCCATTTCACCAATCAAACAAGCACAAAGTGCAGCTATAGGAAGCTGAAATATGTCAGTATATTTAAAGTATAGACCTACGTGTTTAATAAGTGTGTTCCCAAAGAAGACGTGACATGACACCAGCACATCCTGGCTGTTTTGAGACAACTGCTCAACACAAACCTCCTAAAACAATTGACTAAAAAAACATGTTTATGTACGTCTCTGATACTCTTAATAACCACAAGTGTCATTTCAATACATTAACTACATTAACATCACTTGAGAAAAAAGCGCTATATAAATGTACTTCACTTCACTTCACTTTCAAACTAGTAAAAAGAACATTGATATCATGTGCTGTCATGTGTGTCAGTAGAAATGTACTTCTAACTAGAGACAACATGTTGAATTGAATTGTAAATTATTTGTAATGTTTTACACACACAGTAGTTTTTTTCAGAGAATACTTGGTTACACTTACTCAAGTAAATAGTTTGATGTAGATGTAGATGGGAGATGATGCTTTCACGATGAACACAGTTATATGGAGCTATACACCAACAGCTGGTTTGGTCACATTCATAACTTGCAGTAAATTACACTTCATTTGGGATTACTTGAGTCTTGTTCACGAGTGGGGGAAGAGTGGATCGTGAGATCAACAGGCGGATCGGTGCGGCGTCTTCAGTAATGCGGACGCTGTATCGATCCGTTGTGGTGAAGAAGGAGCTGAGCCGGAAGGCAAAGCTCTCGATTTACCGGTCGATCTACGTTCCCATCCTCACCTATGGTCATGAGCTTTGGGTCATGACCGAAAGGACAAGATCACGGGTACAAGCGGCTGAAATGAGTTTCCTCCGCCGAGTGGCGGGGCTCTCCCTTAGAGATAGGGTGAGAAGCTCTGTCATTCGGGGGGAGCTCAAAGTAAAGCCGCTGCTCCTCCACATCGAGAGGAGCCAGATGAAGTGGTTCGGGCATCTGGTCAGGATGCCACCCGAACGCCTCCCTAGGAAGGTGTTTCAGGCACGTCCGACCGGTAGGAGGCCACGGGGAAGACCCAGGACACGCTGGGAAGACTATCTCTCCCGGCTGGCCTGGGAACGCCTCGGGATCCCCCGGGAGGAGCTGGATGAAGTGGCTGGGGAGAGGGAAGTCTGGGCTTCCCTGCTTAAGCTGCTGCCCCCGCGACCCGACCTCGGATAAGCGGAGGAAGATGGATGGATGGATGGGTGGGATTACTTGGATTTCTGCATAAATTGCTGATAAAATAAGTTTTGGTCCTCATCGAAGCCACAAAAATAGACAAACACAGTCTGCCTAAACTAATACCGCACACAAAATGATAGGTTTCATCTTTTTATTGAACACATGTAAACATTCACAGTGCAGGGTGGAAAAAGAACCCCAAAGCTAGTGGCTTCTCCAAGAGCTGATTGGAGCCAGGACTCAAGATAACATGGAGTCTAATCAATGTGACCAGACCACATGTGTTGGTTTAAGCTGCCCTATAAAAAACACACACCTGTGGTAAGTTCTCAAGACGCATTGCCTGATGTGAACCATGCCTCGCACAAAAGAGCTCACAGATCTACGATCAAGAATTTAACTTGCATAAAGCTGGAAAGGGTTCCGTTTGTAAATACATCAAAGATGCTATTTTAATCCATTTCTAATGGATAAAGCTTTGGCCTGGACAAGAGGTCATCAGGTGGTCCCCAACGTTCACCGAGTGTTTCGACCCTTAACCACAACACTCTCCGGTTGGTGGGTCAGCAGTGATTGGCCAAATCACTGCCCCTCTCATCCAGGCTTCCAGCTACTGTCCTCTCTTTTATGCCAGAGCCAACAGGAGGCTCTCTCTGCCGCTTCTCCCAGCCTACGAACGGCTGTTTTCCTCAAGTGACCTCTCAATCCGACCTTTGTCATCAGATTCTACACAGATTGAGCAGGGAATCCTTGACATCCAACTTCCACTGTCATTAGCCATGCTGTGCACCCCTTGTCCCGGCAGTCCTGGACAAGTTGTTGGTACTTTGTTTTATTCCTCTCTGCTGCTTCCTCACATCCCTCCTCCCACGGGACAGTAAGTTCCACCAGGATGATTTTCTTTCACTCTGGGGACCACATAACTATGTCTGGTCTCAGAGTGGTGGACAGTACCGCCTTTGGGAAGAGGAGCTTCCTCCCCAGGTCGACCTCCCATCTCCCAACCCTGGGCCAACTGCAGGAGGTGTTGCTTGTCTTGGCCTTGGACAACTGGTCTATGACCCTCTTTCACGCTTGGACAACTGGTCTATGACCGTCTTTCATGAAGGTGATGGTGCTCAGCGGTGGCTTAGATTTGGCTGGGTGTTTCTTTCTCCTCTCTTGCTCCAAGATGTCTGCGAGCATTGCCAACACCTTGTCACGGCGCCACCTGTATCTTCCCTGGGTCAATGCTGTTTTGCACCCAGAAAGAAAAATATCTCTAAAAGCCTTGATGTCCACGGTAAGACAGACTGTCTACAAATGGAGAAAGTTCAGCACTGTTGCTACTCTCCCTAGGCTGGGTCCACCTGTAAAGATGACTGTGAGAGCACAGCGCAGGATGCTCAGTGAGGTGAAGAAGAATCCTAGTGTCAGCCAAAGACTTGGAGAATTCTCTGGCACATGCTGACATTGTTGTTGACTAATCTACAATACCTAAATCATTGAAAAAGAATGCAGTTCATGGGAGGACACCACGGAGGAAGAAACTGCTGTCCAAAAAAACCCATTGCCGCACGTTTGAAGTTTGCAAACAAACACCTGGATGTTCCACGGCACTACTGGCAAAGCATTCTGTGGACAGATGAAACAGCACACCGACATCAAAATGTCTTTCCAACTGTGAAATATGGTGGAGGTGGCATCATGGTTTGGGGCTGCTTTGTTGCCTTGGCGTCTGGACGGATTGCTTTCATCGATGGAAAAATGAATTCCCAAGTGCATCAAGACATATTGCAGGAATATTTAAGACTATCTGTCCGCCAACTGAAGCTCGACCGAGAATGGGAGATTCAACAGGACGACGACCCCAAGCATAGAAGTAAATCAACAACAGAATGGCTTGAACGGAAGAACACACGCCTTCTGGAGTGGCCCAGTCAGAGTCCTGACCTCAACGCGGTTGAGATGCTGACCTCAAGAGAGCAGTTCACACCAGACATCCCAAGAATATTGCTGCACGGTGAAGAGGAATGGTCCTAAATTACTCCTGACCATTGGGCAGGTCTGATCTGCAATTACAGGAAACATTTGGTTGAGGTCATTGCTACCAAAGGAGGGTCAACCACTTATTTAATCCAACGGTTCACACACTTGTTCCACCCGGCACATGTGAAAACATGTATGCGGTATTAGTTTAATGAGACTGTCTATTGTTGTGACTTTGATGATAAAATGTCTTCATCACTTTATGCAGAAATCCAAAGGGTTCACATACTTTTTCTTGCAACGGTATGCTCATAAGTTTAAATTCCCTGATTATGTGTGACTTCTTGGCCATTTTACAGAGGATATACATTATGTAGCAAAAAACCTTTCTTTCACTTCATTCCGCCAATGTTTCTGATGCTGCATTCATTTTGCCTTCAATTACAACCAAGGTGACCGATTTTGTAGGCCGGCTGCTTTGTAAATAAATCCCTTTCATTATTTCCCTTTTGTGTCCTCAGGTGTTTGCCAGAACAGAAAAAGACACGCGTGTGCTGGCATACTCTGGAGGAGCTTTAAAGCCGTGCTCCGTGTCTGCTGACATGACCCTCGCACAAATGACCGATGAACTCATAAAGGTAAACAATCTGAAATGTGTATTGTTTTTTTATGTGAAATGTGATTCCACTCCAGCGAGTATTGCCAACAACCTAATGCTATGTTCCAGATCTCTGTAAAGAGCACTGATTGCACTCTTCCTATCACATGGGCCACCAAGAAAGGCAGACCTGCAGATGTGTTCATCATTCTCACCAACAACGCTTTGTCGCCTTCCTCTGCCAACCCAGTGGCAGCGCTAAAGAAGCACCGAAAAGTACATTTAGTTGTCCACAGAATGTGTCCTTATATACCGTATTTTCCGCATCATAAGGCGCCCTGGGTTATAAGCCGCGCCTTCAATGAACGGCATATTTCAAAACTTTGTCCACCTATAAGACGCCCCGTGTTATAAGCCGCATCTAACTGCGCTAAAGGAATGTCAAAAAAACAGTCAGATAGGTCAGTCAAACTTTAATAATATATTAAAAACCAGCGTGATGTGGGCGCGCACGGAGTCGTATATCAACATGGACGGAGCTGCGTGAAAAAAGCCACCCGGCCTCTTCGCGTAAACTTACCTTAACCACTCGCTCATCTTTTCTTCATCCATCCCTTCGAGTTAGCTTTTATGATGACGCCGGCTGGAAAGGTCTCTTTTGGCAAGGTCTTCCTTTTGAATATCACCATGGGTGGAAGTTTCTGGCCATTAGCATGGCAAGCTAGAACCACAGTGAAGGATGACTTCTCATTCCCTGTGGTGCGAATATTCACCGTACGTGCTCCCGTTGTATCCACAGTGCGGTTCACAGGAATATCAAAAGTCAGTGGAACCTCGTCCATGTTGATAATGTTCTCTGGCCGGATCTTTTTTTCAGCTATCTTGTTTTTACAATATGCACGGAAAGTAGCCAGCTTTTCTTGAAAGTCTTTAGGCAGTTGCTGTGAAATAGTAATCCGTGTGCGGATGGAGAGATTGCGTCTTTTCATGAACCGGATCCCTGTCGCTTAGTAGGAGCCATTTTGTGGTCTTTACAGATGTAAACACACAAAGGAAATGAAACGTACGGTAATATCCGCGCGCTTCTTCTTCTTCTACGCGGGCGGGTGGTTGCTTACAGTAGAAGAAGAAGCGCTTCCTGTTCTATGGGGGCGGGTGCTTACCTTGGCGGTTGCTTGCGTAGAAGAAGAAGCACTTCCTCTTCTACGGGGAAAAAAGATGGCGGCTGTTTACCGTAGTTACGAGACCGAAACTTTATGAAAATGAATCTTAATATTAATCCATATATAAAGCGCACCGGGTTATAAGGCGCACTGTCAGCTTTTGAGAAAATTTGTGGTTTTTATGTGCGCCTTATAGTGCGGAAAATACGGTATATGCATTGTACAGTAATCTAGGAAGATACCATGTCCGGTCACGTGTGCTAGTGAATGGTTCTTCTGTCAACAGAAAACAAGGTGCCAGTCCAAGTTGGTGATTTGCGGGCTGACCTCAGGTGGAGGAACCCTGGTGGACTTGGGGGACAGAGGTCTACTGAACATCAGCGGCTTTGATCTAGGAGCCTTTACCGTCATCCGTAACTTTGCAAACAACCTGGTGTAGAAGTGTGCGGAACATGGAATTGTATGGTTTGTCTGCTAAATGAAGGCTCACTTGGCTCAGACTAGAACATAGAGTGCAACTAATCAAAGAACATGAAGTGTCCAGCAGGCTGGGAGTTACTAAAATGTGCTCTTAAAACAACAATTAGACCATGGTTTCATACTGTGCTGGTAGCGCAATCAATGAATTCAACTGGTTGTTGAAGTGGTGAATGTTAGGTTGAGTGGCTGTAGTTACACTTGAGGACAGAATTAAAATGACATTTGTGTTCAAGTATCTTCCAAATACTGTTAAAGAGAGCAAATGGGTTGTCCATGCAGCTTTTCCAAACATACTGCTTTTATTCCATTATTTAATTTGCACACACAAACAATTACTTGACCAAAAGTACCAGGACCAAAATGATTAGCCCTCTTGATGCTAACAGGCAGTTGTGTCCTTTTCGCTGGTGTTAGTTTCCCACTAGTCCCACTAACATCTCCTGAGCAATCCAAGCCCATTCCTCTGTGACAAACCTCTCAAGTGCCCCCACATTTGACGGTCTTCTGCCATGGACCTGGGTCTACAATTCTCCCCAAAACATTCTTGATGGGATTTGTGCAGACCATTGAATAACATTGACTTTGGCCCTCTGGTGGTAGTTCTTCATCAGGAGTGACGCAGGCTTTGAGTCGTTAACATGTCGGAAGACACAGCCGTGACCCAGACGTAGTTTTGCTGCTGACTACATGAGGTTTTCAACCGATGGTTTGTACAGTCCAGGTAGACAACCAGACTTTGTCCCAGGTGAAGGAGTTTAAGTATCTTGGGGTCTTGTTCACGAGTGAGGGAAAGATGGAGAAGGAAATCAGCCGGAGAATGGGAGCAGCTGGGGCAGTATTGCAGTCTCTCTGCCGCACTGTTGGGACCAAACGAGAGCTGAGCCAGAAGGCAAAGCTCTCGGTCTACTGAGCTATCTACATTCCTACTCTCACCTATGGTCATGAAGTGTGGGTCATGACCGAAAGAATAAGATCGCGGATACAAGCGGCCGAAATGAGTTTCCTCAGAAGGGTGGCTGGCATCTCCCTTAGAGATAGGGTGAGAAGTTCAGTCACCCGAGAGAGACTCCGACTACAGCCGCTGCTCCTTCGCTTGGAAAGGAGCCAGCTTAGGTGGTTCGAGCATCTCGTGCGGATGCCTCACCAGCGTCTCCCTAGGGAGGTCCTCGTTGCATGTCCCACTGGGAGGAGATCCCGCCGCAGGCCAAGGACCAGATGAGGGGATTACATCTCCTCTCTGGCCTGGGAACGCTTCGGGATTCTCCAGGAGGAAGTTGCTAATGTTGCTCTGGAGAGGGAAGTCTGGGGGTCTCTGCTGGAGCTGTTGTCCCTGCGACCCGATTCCGGATAAGCGGTTGAAAATGGATGGATGCATGAGGTTTTCTTCCCAATATTTTTCTTTGTTTAAGATTCCTTGCACCTTGACTAGATTCCTACTTCCAAATGCACTGAAGCAACCCCACAGCATGATGCTCTCACCACCATGTTTCACTGTGTGGACTGTGGTCTTTGGCTTGTACCCTTCATTTTCCAAACATAGGGAGTGTATCCATGGCCAAAGAGCTCTAGTTCAGTTCCATCTGAGCAAAGGCCACACTTCCAGTATGCATGGCCTATCTCTAGTTTGTCCTTGGCATTCTTCAGTCTGGCTCCAATGTGTCTCTTTTGCAGAAGTGGACTTTTCCTTGATCTGCAGTCCAATCTTGTTTGGGGCTGTAATGATTGACTTCTTCGAGACTACAGTTCCAGACTTGGCCAAGTCATTCACTGGTGTCTTGGCACTTGTTCTGGGGTCCTAGACACATCTCCCACTAGCTTTTTTTTCCAGAATCTGTGAAGTCTTTCGTGTCCTACCTCTGCCAGGCAGTCTTTGAATTTCTTGATACTTTGCAAGACACTAACTAACTTTGTGTATCCATCTCCTGCTTTGTGTACATCAATATTTTTTTTAATTTTTTTTTTTAAGTCTAAACTGATTTCTTTAGTTTTTGGCATGATGCTTTCAGAGTCATCCATCTTCTTCACTGCTCTACAGATCCCTCTTACAGAGTCCGTGTTCACTGTTTGGATTCATCAGAGCACATGGCTTCCAACACTTGACTGGTGGGAGTTTTGAAGGGGGCTAATCATTTTTGACTCTGGTCATTTTTGTGAAATAACTTTGATCCTGTGTACGAATAAACATACTGGCCCTTGAGTTCAGTTCAAAACTTGGTGGACAAACATTTCCCCAGCAAATTCCTAAAGACAATCTAATGCTCCTGTTGTTCTAGAACATTTGGACCTGCACCATGTAAACACACCTCATGCTTTTCAACCCAGAGACCAGTGGACATTAGGGCTATTTTCTTCAGACATTTTAAAAGAAATGGACCAGAAACAAATGTACACTGCAGAGGTTCTCGGAATAAGAGTCATAGTGAAGGGAGAAGTCTGCCCCCCGGTCCATAGTTCTCTCTCTCTCTCTTTCTCTTTCTCTCTCTTTCTCTCTTTCTCCTTCTCCTTCTCTCTCTCTCTCTCTCTCTCTCTCTCTCTTGAAGAGCCCTGATTTAGCGAGTGTGGTGTGAAAGTGAAAGGGTTTCTTATAGCTATCCCACTGATTTATATTATTTAATATTAGCACTGTTTAGAGTTCTATTTACCGTATTTTCCGCACCATAAGCCGCCCTGGGTTATAAGCCGCGCCTTCAATGAACGGCATATTTCAAAACTTTGTCCACCTATAAGCCGCCCCGTGTTATAAGCCGCATCTAACTGCGCTAAAGGAATGTCAAAAAAACAGTCAGATAGGTCAGTCAAACTTTAATAATATATTAAAAACCAGCGTGATGTGGGCGCGCATGGAGTCGTATATCAACATGGACGGAGCTGCGTGAAAAAAGCCACCCGGCCTCTTCGCGTAAACTTACCTTAACCACTCGCTCATCTTTTCTTCATCCATCCATCCCTTCGAGTTAGCTTTTATGATGACGCCGGCTGGAAAGGTCTCTTTTGGCAAGGTCTTCCTTTTGAATATCACCATGGGTGGAAGTTTCTGGCCATTAGCATGGCAAGCTAGAACCACAGTGAAGGATGACTTCTCATTCCCTGTGGTGCGAATATTCACCGTACGTGCTCCCGTTGTATCCACAGTGCGGTTCACAGGAATATCAAAAGTCAGTGGAACCTCGTCCATGTTGATAATGTTCTCTGGCCGGATCTTTTTTTCAGCTATCTTGTTTTTACAATATGCACGGAAAGTAGCCAGCTTTTCTTGAAAGTCTTTAGGCAGTTGCTGTGAAATAGTAATCCGTGTGCGGATGGAGAGATTGCGTCTTTTCATGAACCGGAAACCTGTCGCTTAGTAGGAGCCATTTTGTGGTCTTTACAGATGTAAACACACAAAGGGAATGAAACGTAATATCCGCGCGCTTCTTCTTCTTCTACGGGGGCGGGTGGTTGCTTACAGTAGAAGAAGAAGCGCTTCCTCTTCTATGGGGGCGGGTGCTTACCTTGGCGGTTGCTTGCGTAGAAGAAGAAGCACTTCCTCTTCTACGGGGAAAAAAGATGGCGGCTGTTTACCGTAGTTGCGAGACCGAAACTTTATGAAAATGAATCTTAATATTAATCCATATATAAAGCGCACCGGGTTATAAGCCGCACTGTCAGCTTTTGAGTAAATTTGTGGTTTTTAGGTGCGGCTAATAGTGCGGAAAATACGGTACACACTTGAATTACTGCTTTAATGACAGTCTTTTTGCTTTCTACAATGTCAAATTAACACTGAAAAGCTGTTTGTCCCTTTGTCGAATGTTTCAGGAAAACAATAGCGACGCATTTTGGAAAGGTCTTCTTCATTGGTACTATTTTAGTTGATTTGTTAAATAGAATTCTATGCGTTACATTAGAAAAAGGCCACTTTATGACACTACCACAGTAGTTGTGCTGAAAATGACTGTAGAGAACTTACTTATTGTTACAATAGCAAACAGCACATGACCTTTTTTTTATTAATCCAATTAAAAATTGGATGGATGGATGAGAATCAGCACCTCCAAGTCCGAGTCTATGGTTTTCGCCTGGAAAAAGGTAGAATGCCATCTCCAGGTTGGGGAGGAGATCTTGCCCCAAGTGGAGGAGTTCAAGTACCTGGGAGTCTTGTTCACGAGTGAGGGAAGAGTGGATGGTGAGATGGACAGGCGGATCGGTGCGGCGTATTCAGTAATGCGGACGCTAGAGATGCGCGGTTTGCGGGCACAACCGCGGATTATCCGCGGATCGGGCGGATGAAATTAAAAAAAATTAGATTTTATCCGCGGGTCGGGTCGGGCGGTTGAAATAAAAAAAAATTTGATTTTAAATAGATTCAGGCGGGTGGCAGTTAAACCAATTCGGAAATATATATACAGGTAAAAGCCAGTAAATTAGAATATTTTGAAAAACTTGATTTATTTCAGTAATTGCATTCAAAAGGTGTAACTTGTACATTATATTTATTCATTGCACACAGACTGATGCATTCAAATGTTTATTTCATTTAATTTTGATGATTTGAAGTGGCAACAAATGAAAATCCAAAATTCCGTGTGTCACAAAATTTGAATATTACTTAAGGCTAATACAAAAAAGGGATTTTTAGAAATGTTGGCCAACTGAAAAGTATGAAAATGAAAAATATGAGCATGTACAATACTCAATACTTGGTTGGAGCTCCTTTTGCCTCAATTACTGCGTTAATGCGGCGTGGCATGGAGTCGATGAGTTTCTGGCACTGCTCAGGTGTTATGAGAGCCCAGGTTGCTCTGATAGTGGCCTTCAACTCTTCTGCGTTTTTGGGTCTGGCATTCTGCATCTTCCTTTTCACAATACCCCACAGATTTTAACAGACTTGAAGTGCTCTAAAACTTGCTGGTAGACGGCTGCGTTGACCCTGGATCTCAGGAAACAGAGTGGACCGACACCAGCAGATGACATGGCACCCCAAACCATCACCCAACCATGCAAATTTTGCATTTCCTTTGGAAATCGAGGTCCCAGAGTCTGGAGGAAGACAGGAGAGGCACAGGATCCACGTTGCCTGAAGTCTAGTGTAAAGTTTCCACCATCAGTGATGGTTTGGGGTGCCATGTCATCTGCTGGTGTCGGTCCACTCTGTTTCCTGAGATCCAGGGTCAACGCAGCCGTCTACCAGCAAGTTTTAGAGCACTTCATGCTTCCTACTGCTGACCTGCTCTATGGAGATGGAGATTTCAAGTTCCAACAGGACTTGGCGCCTGCACACAGCGCAAAATCTACCCGTGCCTGGTTTACGGACCATGGTATTTCTGTTCTAAATTGGCCCGCCAACTCCCCTGACCTTAGCCCCATAGAAAATCTGTGGGGTATTGTGAAAAGGAAGATGCAGAATGCCAGACCCAAAAACGCAGAAGAGTTGAAGGCCACTATCAGAGCAACCTGGGCTCTCATAACACCTGAGCAGTGCCAGAAACTCATCGACTCCATGCCACGCCGCATTAACGCAGTAATTGAGGCAAAAGGAGCTCCAACCAAGTATTGAGTATTGTACATGCTCATATTTTTCATTTTCATACTTTTCAGTTGGCCAACATTTCTAAAAATCCCTTTTTTGTATTAGCCTTAAGTAATATTCTAATTTTGTGACACACGGAATTTTGGATTTTCATTTGTTGCCACTTCAAATCATCAAAATTAAATGAAATAAACATTTGAATGCATCAGTCTGTGTGCAATGAGTAAATATAATGTACAAGTTTCCCCTTTTGAATGCAATTACTGAAATAAATCAAGTTTTTCAAAATATTCTAATTTACTGGCTTTTACCTGTACATAGTTAAATGTTGTTACCCACATACGAAAAATGAGCAGGCACCTGCAGCATATGCCACAACAGAAGAAAAAAAAAAAAAAGAGATGGACACTTTTACGGAGCGGAGAAGGGACGCCTCGCCGGGGTCCGGGACCGAGGACCCTTCCCCCGAGAGGGCCCCACCGGGAGCCGTAGCTGAGGCGATCCGCAAGAAGGGCCCGACGCACGTCCAGGGTCACCACCGCGCCCACCGCACCGACACCCCGCCTCGTCTGCCTTCGCCGCAGCAGGTAAGCAGCTTACCTGCCTGCCACCCCCGTGGCTGGGGGCTCGTAACGGGGGTCACTCCGCGCGCTCCGCCCGCGCAGCTTACCTGCCCGCCACCCCTGTTGCCGGGGGTGCGTAACAGGGGTCACTCCGCGCGCAGTGCGCTCACGAAAGGGGTGGGGCTCACCCTGGTTGATATAGACAGCAGGACGGTGGCCATGGAAGTTGGAACCCGCTAAGGAGTGTGTAACAACCCACCTGCCGAATCAACTAGCCCTGAAAATGGATGGCGCTGGAGCGTCGGGCCCTAACCCGGCCGTCGCCGGCAGCGAGACGCGCTTGGAGGTGCGCTCAGCGCGGCTCCCATATGATTGCGCACTGGTGTGCGTCTGGGTCGTGACAGCGTGGCACGCGAATGTCTGTGCTGCATTGGATCAGTCTCCTTTCTTTAACAGGCAAAAGCTTTATAACCTCACTAATGCCTTGCATCGTCTATATTAGATATATAACAACGGGTGGGTGCGGTTCTGATCAAATGTTAGAAACGGGTGGATGGCGGATGGTTGACGACTTTCTGATGCGGTTGCGGATGAAATAATTGCCTATCCGCGCATCTCTAGCGGACGCTGTATCGATCCGTTGTGGTGAAGAAGGAGCTGAGCCGGAAGGCAAAGTTCTCAATTTAGCGGTCGATCTACGTTCCCATCCTCACCTATGGTCATGAGCTTTGGGTTATGACCGAAAGGACAAGATCACGGGTACAAGCGGCCCAAATGAGTTTCCTCAGTCGGGTGGCGGGGCTCTCCCTTAGAGATAGGGTGAGAAGCTCTGTCATCCGGGAGGAGCTCAAAGTAAAGCCGCTGCTCCTCCACATGGAGAGGAGCCAGATGAGGTGGTTTGGGCATCTGGTCAGGATGCCACCCGAACGCCTCCCTAGGGAGGTGTTATGGGCACGTCCGACCGGTAGGAGGCCACGGGGAAGACCCAGGACACGTTGGGATGACTATCTCTCCCGGCTGGCCTCGGAACGCCTCGGGATCCCCCGGGAAGAGCTGGACCAAGTGGCTGGGGAGAGGGAAGTCTGGGCTTCCCTGCTTAGGCTGCTGCCCCCGTGACCCGACCTCGGATAAGTGGAAGAAGATGGATGGATAGATGAATTGAAAATGAGACTTGAGTCTAAATGTAACACGGTCAAAGGGACACAGATGTTTGAGTCCTGGTTATAATGCTAATACAGCCATATTTCAAGTATTTTATACAAATGTATAGTTTCAATGCTGCTGAGTATTTGACTGCACTGTTTAAAGCTGAATAAAAACGCTTAGCTGCTGTTTGTCTATGCGTGGTTGTGTAGAAAAGATATACATACTCCTTGCAAACATGTGTCAAAATCTCTGAAAAGATTAAAATAAAAAACATTCCGCGCAGGCAGTCTGCGAGGACGCGTGTTGATATAAGTGGGGGTCCTTCCAAGTACATTACGTGCAGGCAGTCTGGGAGGATACGTGTTGATATAAGTGGGGGTCCTTCCAAGTGCATTACGTGCAGGCAGTCTGTGAGGACGCATGTTGATATAAGTGGGGTCCTAGGAAGTACATTACGTGCAGGCAGTCTGCGAGGACGCATGTTGATATAAGTGGGGGTCCTAGGAAGTACATTACGTGCAGGCAGTCTGCGAGGACACGTGTTGATATAAGTGGGGTCCTAGGAAGTGTAGTCCCAGAAGAGGAGTGAAGATGGCGGACGTGTTGAGTGTTCTCCGCCAGTACAACATTCAGAAGAAAGAGATCGTCGCCAAAGGGGACGAGGTTATATTTGGAGAGTTCTCTTGGCCCAAGAATGTCAAGACCAACTATATCATCTGGGGGTAAGTCAGCGTTTTTTATCACGACGACTGGAGTTTGCAGGCCTGCACCTTATGTTGTCGGTTATGGTCCCGACTAACTTATGGCTAGCTAGCGTGCTAACATCAACACCATGCTAACATCAACACCATGCTAACATCAACACCATGCTAACATCAACACCATGCTAACATCAACACCATGCTAACATCAACACCATGCTAACATTAACACCATGCTAACATTAACACCATGCTAACATTAACACCATGCTAACATCAACACCGTGCTAACATCAACACCGTGCTAACATCAACACCGTGCTAACATCAACACCATGCTAACATTAACACCATGCTAATATCAACACCATGCTAATATCAACACCATGCTAATATCAACACCATGCTAACATTAACACCATGCTAACATTAACACCATGCTAATATCAACACCATGCTAATATCAACACCATGCTAATATCAACACCATGCTAATATCAACACCATGCTAACATCAACACCATGCTAACATCAACACCATGCTAACATCAACACCATGCTAACATCAACACCATGCTAACATCAACACCATGCTAACATCAACACCATGCTAACATCAACACCATGCTAACATCAACACCATGCTAACATCAACACCATGCTAACATCAACACCATGCTAACATCAACACCATGCTAACATCAACACCATGCTAACATCAACACCATGCTAACATTAACACCATGCTAACATTAACACCATGCTAACATTAACACCGTGCTAATATCAACACCGTGCTAACATCAACACCGTGCTAACATCAACACCGTGCTAACATCAACACCGTGCTAACATCAACACCGTGCTAACATCAACACCGTGCTAACATCATGCTAACATCAACACCATGCTAACATCAACACCATGCTAGTATCAACACCATGCTAACATTAACACCATGCTAACATCAACACCATGCTAAGATCAACACCATGCTAACATTAACACCGTGCTAACATCAACACCGTGCTAACATCAACACCGTGCTAACATCAACACCGTGCTAACATCAACACCGTGCTAACATCAACACCGTGCTAACATCAACACCGTGCTAACATCAACACCGTGCTAACATCAACACCGTGCTATCATCAACACCGTGCTAACATCAACACCGTGCTAACATCAACACCATGCTAGCTACAGCATGGTTTAGGGTTTAGGCTATATTGACTTTTTGCCTTGACTCACATATGAAGTTGAAGTGCCATCCCATTCCTAACCCATAGGGTTCAATATGATGTTGCAGCTATTACAGCTTCAACTCTTCTGGGAAGGCTGTCCACAAGGTTGCAGAGTGTGTTTATAGCAATTGTCCGCCATTCTTCATGCATTGGTGAGGTCACACACTGATGTTGGCTCTCAGTCTCCGGTCTAATTCATCCCAAAGGTGTTCAGGTCAGGACTCTGTGCAGGCCAGTCAAGTTCATCCACACCCGACTCTGTCATCCATGTCTTTATGGACCTTGCTTTGTGCACTGGTGTTGGAAGAGGAAGGGGCCCCGCTCCAAACTGTTCCCACAAGTTTGGGAGCATGGAATTGTCCAAAAAATGTTTTGGTATCCTGGAGCATTCAAAGTTCCTTTCACTGGAACTAACTCCTGAAAAACAACCACACACCATAATTCCTCCTCCACCAAATTTCACACTGGGCACAATGCAGTCCGAAATGTAGCGTTCTCCTGGCAACCTCCAAACCCAGACTGGTCCATCAGATTGCCAGATGGAAAAGTGAGATTCATCAGTCCAGAGAAGGCATCTCCACTTTGCATTGGACTTGGTGATGTATGGCTTAGATGCAGCTGCCTGGCCATGGAAACCCATTCCATGCGGCTCTCTGCGTACTGTAGGTGGGCTAATTGGAAGGTGACATGACGTTTGGAGCTCTGTAGCAAGTGACTGTGCAGAAAGTCTTTGCACTATGCTGACCTCTCTGTCAGTTTACGTGGCCTACCACTTGGTGGCTGAGTTGCTGTTGTTCCCAAACTCTTCACTTTTCTTCGAATAACGTTGACTTTGGAATATTTAGGAGCCAGGACTGGATTTGTTGCACAGGTGGCATCCTGTGACAGTTCCACGCTGGAAATCACTGAGAGCGGCCCATTCTTTCACACATGTTTGTAGAAACAGTCTCCATGCCTAAGTGCTTGATTTGATACACCTGTGATTAGTGATTAGGACAGCGTTTCTCAAAGTGTGGGGCGCGCCCCACTGGTGGGGAATAGAGACATGACAGGTGGGGTGCGAGGAACGGGAGGAAATTTCACTTTAAATTTTTTTTTTTAATTATTATATTCTTAGATTATTTATTTTACTATGCTTTCATTTTCTATACACACTGTAAATCACTTTGTGATTCTGTCTGTGAAATCCGCTTTATAAATAAATGGAAATTACCGGTACTTATTTTTACTGTAGGCTTTATATTTCTCGGTACGAGCGAAAGTTTGACAGACATAGCAACAGTAACTAATGGGGGCGGGGCTAAGCGGAACAAACTTTCGCGCGGATGGGAAGCAGGCTAATGTGTGGATCACAATTACACAAATATATACATTTGTGACTCGCACCTCAAAGGTCGTCGAGCCAGAGCCAGCGCCTGCAGAGAAACAAAAATGTGACGGGCACACACTGTGTCATTCACCGGGAAGCACTAGCGTCAAGGCAGCTCAGCCCCGAACTCAATGAGGTTTTAACAGATGTTGTGAGCGCGGTAAATTTGATCAAAACACGACCACTGAAAGCGCGACTGTTCTCTGCACTGTGTGAGGAAATGGGAGCTGATCATACAGCCGTGCTGTTTCACAGTGAAGCAAGGTGGCTCTCCCGGGGGAAAGTGCTGTCACTTGCCCTGTCTTGCCAAATGCATATAGCTCCTCCTTTTTTTTTTTGCAAAGATTGCAAAGTGGCACTTTTATTTTATTTATTATTGAACTTGATGCAAGTTATTTGATTTATTATTGAACTTGCAAGTTATAACACTTTTTTTGATTTATTATTGAACTTGATGCAAGTTATAACACTTTTGTTTTATTTATTATTGAACTTGATGCAAGTTATAGCACTTTTTTTGATTTATTATTGTACTTGATGCAAGTTATAACACTTTTTTTGATTTATTATTGAACTTTATCAAGTTATAACACTTTTGTTTTATTTATTATTGAACTTGATGCAAGTTATAACACTTTTTTTGATTTATTATTGAACTTGATGCAAGTTATAACACTTTTATTTGATTTATTATTGAACTTGATGCAAGTTATAACACTTTTGTTTTATTTATTATTGAACTTGATGCAAGTAATAACACTTTTTTTGATTTATTATTGAACTTGATGCAAGTTATTTGATTTATTATTGAACTTGATGCAAGTTATAACACTTTTTTTGATTTATTATTGTACTTGATGCAAGTTATAACACTTTTTTTAATTTATTATTGAACGGCTTCACGGTGGCAGAGGGGTTAGTGCATCTGCCTCACAATACGAAGGTCCTGAGTAGTCTTGGGTTCAATCCCGGGCTCGGGATCTTTCTGTGTGGAGTTTGCATGTTCTCCCCGTGACTGCGTGGGTTCCCTCCGGGTACTCCGGCTTCCTCCCACTTCCAAAGACATGCACCTGGGGATAAGTTGATTGGCGACACTAAATTGGCCCTAGTGTGTGATGTGGTGTAGTGTGAATGTTGTCTGTCTATCTGTGTTGGCCCTGCGATGAGGTGGCGACTTGTCCAGGGTGTACCCCGCCTTCCGCCCGATTGTAGCTGAGATAGGCTCCAGCGCCCCCCGCGACCCCAAAGGGAATAAGCGGTAGAAAATGGATGGATGGATGGGTGATGCAAGTTATAACACTTTTGTTTTATTTATTATTGAACTTGATGCAAGTTATAACACTTTTTTTGATTTATTATTGAACTTGATGCAAGTTATAACACTTTTTTTATTATTGAACTTGATGCAAGTTATAACACTTTTGTTTTATTTATTATTGAACTTGATGCAAGTAATAACACTTTTTTTGATTTATTATTGAACTTAATGCAAGTTATTTGATTTATTATTGAACTTGATGCAAGTTATAACACTTTTATTTGATTTATTATTGAACTTGATGCAAGTTATAACACTTTTTTTTTATTGAACTTGATGCAAGTTATAACACTTTTTTTGATTTATTATTGAACGTGATGCAAGCTATAACACTTTTTGATTTATTATTGAACTTGATGCAAGTTATAACACTTTTTTGATTTATTATTGAACTTGATGCAAGTTATAACACTTTTTTTTATTTATTATTGAACTTGATGCAAGTTATAACACTTTTTTGATTTATTATTGAACGTGATGCAAGTTATAACACTTTTTTTGATTTATTATTGAACTTGATGCAAGTTATAAAAGTTTTTTTGATTTATTATTGAACGTGATGCAAGTTATAACACTTTTTTTGATTTATTATTGAACTTGATGCAAGTTATAACACTTTTGTTTTATTTATTATTGAACTTGATGGAAGTTATTTTATTTATTATTGAACTTGATGCAAGTTATACCACAGCTGCACAGTTATTTTATTTATTATTGAACTTAATGTTATTTTATGTTATTGAGTTTGAATGTATACAACTTGATGTTCAATAAATTTGAAAATGTTAAAGCTTGGCATTAGCGCTCTGTTGGGGCGATGGGGGCAGGTGGGGCTTGAAAACTCCCTCTTGTCCAAAGTGGGGGATGACAAAAAAAGTTTGAGAACCACTGGATTAGGACATCATTGGGAGGGGTGGACAAATACTTTTGTTGTATGGACGTGAGACTATTGAAGGATGTGATAGAGCTAACATGTGTCTCATCTTGTCTCCATCCCTCCAGGACTGGTAAGGAGGGCCACCCCAAAGAGTACTACACCTTGGACTCTATTTTGTTCCTGCTCAACAACGTACACCTTCCACATTCATCCTACGTGCGCAGAGCAGCAGTAAGTGTTGGACTCATAGCATCTAGTTCTCATTCTAGGGCTGGGGCATGCATAGTCCTTAGATTCAACCACACCCACCCGTGCTGGAGAAGTTTCATAGCATCTAGCTGTCATTCTAGGGCTGGGACATGCATAGTCCTTAGATTCAACTACACCCACCCGTGCTGGAGACGTTTCATAGCATCTAGCTGTCATTCTAGGGCTGGGGCATGCATAGTCCTTAAATTCAACTACACCCACCCGTGCTGGAGAAGTTTCATAGCATCTAGCTGTCATTCTAGGGCTGGGACATGCATAGTCCTTAGATTCAACTACACCCACCCGTGCTGGAGACGTTTCATAGCATCTAGCTGTCATTCTAGGGCTGGGGCATGCATAGTCCTTAAATTCAACTACACCCACCCGTGCTGGAGAAGTTTCATAGCATCTAGCTGTCATTCTAGGGCTGGGGCATGCATAGTCCTTAGATTCAACCACACCCACCCGTGCTGGAGAAGTTTCATAGCATCTAGCTGTCATTCTAGGGCTGGGACATGCATAGTCCTTAGATTCAACTACACCCACCCGTGCTGGAGACGTTTCATAGCATCTAGCTGTCATTCTAGGGCTGGGGCATGCATAGTCCTTAAATTCAACTACACCCACCCGTGCTGGAGAAGTTTCATAGCATCTAGCTGTCATTCTAGGGCTGGGACATGCATAGTCCTTAGATTCAACTACACCCACCCGTGCTGGAGACGTTTCATAGCATCTAGCTGTCATTCTAGGGCTGGGGCATGCATAGTCCTTAAATTCAACTACACCCACCCGTGCTGGAGAAGTTTCATAGCATCTAGCTGTCATTCTAGGGCTGGGACATGCATAGTCCTTAGATTCAACTACACCCACCCGTGCTGGAGAAGTTTCATAGCTTCTAGCTCTCATTCTAGTGCTGGAACATGCATAGTCCTTAGATTCAACTACATCCACCCGTGCTGGAGAAGTTTCATAGCATCTAGCTGTCATTCTAGGGCTGGGGAATGCATAGTCCTTAGATTCAACCACATCCACCAGTGCTGGAGAAGTTTCATAGCATCTAGCTGTCATTCTAGGGCTGGAACATGCATAGTCCTTAGATTCAACTACGGTACATCCACCCGTGCTGGAGAAGTTTCATAGCTTCTAGGGCTGGAACATGCATAGTCCTTAGATTCAACCACACCCACCCGTGCTGGAGAAGTTTCATAGCATCTAGCTGTCATTCTAGGGCTGGGACATGCATAGTCCTTAGATTCAACTACACCCACCCGTGCTGGAGAAGTTTCCAACATAGTTCTAGAAGGAAATCAATGCATAGTAGAAAAATGAAAAGATTGTATACTTTATATGAAGTTGAACACTTTTAATGATGAGGACGTTGAAAGTCACAACAGGACAATATCATAAATGACAACACAACAACTTTCCGCTACAGCACAATTGCAAAAGCCACTGAACACAACTTTAAGCCACGTAGACGTGACAGTGGAGCAAAGTTACAGTGACGGGCCAACTTCATCAATGGAAAAGTACAAAACTGGGCACACTTCACTTACCAAATTTTTCGGACCATAGGGCGCACCGGATTATAAGGTTGACGAGCAGTTCTACTCAGGTCTATTTTCATACAAAAGGCCCATTAAAGTGGTCATTATATTTTTTCCTACATTAAAAGACTTCCTTGTGGTCTACATAACCTGTAATAGTGCTTCTTTTATTAGATGTTCTATGTCAGGTTCAAACACTGATGACATCTATTAAACAGACAAGAAGCAAGGAATCATGCAGAGACAGAGTTCAATTTAGCTCAATGAGGAGAGACGTATTGGGCTGTACACTCAGTTCCAGTTCCAACCTACGCTCTAAGGCACAGTCCCACGTGCTCCTCTATTTATTTGGGAGGTCCCTGGTTACATCACCGAGGCTGCCTCTGAAGGAAGGGGGGTAATTTCAGCAGCCCCAATTAGACACAATATATGATGATTCAGAAATGGAAATGTGCTGACACTCGTGATATCGCCCTGTCTCTGCTTTGTCTGCGTCACGGCACTCGATGTTCGCCCTTGGCAGTCAGCAGGCCGTGTCTGGACACAAACACTGGTACAGGACGACTCACAATCTTGGATTTGCAAGTTGTCCCTTTGCACAGATAGAAAAGTACAACTTCAGCACAATTGATAATGACTATAGCAACGGCCTTTAAGCATGAGAGTTGTGTGATAACTTACACTTAATTATTCTAACATTCTACATGTGAATACTTCCTTGTGGTCTACATCAACTTTATTTATAAAGCACATTATAAATTTACCACAGGGGTAAGTACATAACATGTCATGGTGCTTCTTTAGTCAAAATGTTGCATAGAGGATGTTTTACACATCACCCTCAAGTTTCTTCAGGATGCACCATATAGTGGGCACTCTTGTTTACATGCCTCTTCTCCCATCATCCTGGTTCTACTGGTAGTTGTTAGCACTTCCATAGCGAGTCTACTGACAGATGTAAGTCAGAAGTGTAGGTTAGTTGTATTAGAAAGTGGAGGATGAATGCTTGACAACAAGATGATGGAGGAAAAGGGTGAGCTTGTTGACTATGGTGCAGACTATAATGGCGGACGCTAGAGATGCGCGGTTTGCGGGCACAACCGCGGATTCCGTGGATTATCCGCGGATCGGGCGGATGAAATTAAAAAAAATTAGATTTTATCCGCGGGTCGGGTCGGGTGGTTGAAATAAAAAAAAATTAGATTTTAAATAGATTCAGGCGGGTGGCAGTTAAACCAATTCTGAAATATATATACATAGTTAAATGTTGTTACCTACATACGAAAAACGAGCAGGCACCTGCAGCATATGCCACAACAGAAGAAAAAAAAAAAAGAGATGGACACTTTTACGGAGCGGAGAAGGGACACCTCGCCGGGGTCCGGGACCGAGGCCCCTTCCCCCGAGAGGGCCCCACCGGGAGCCGTAGCTGAGGCGATCCACGAGAAGGGCCCGACGCACGTCCAGGGTCACCACCGCGCCCACCGCACCGACACCCCGCCTCGTCCGCCTTCGCCGCGGCCGGCGTCACGCGCAGCAGGTAAGCAGCTTACCTGCCCGCCACCCCCGTGGCCGGGGGCTCGTAACAGGGGTCACTCCGCGCGCTCCGCCCGCGCAGCTTACCTGCCCGCCACCCCTGTTGCCGGGGGCGCGTAACAGGGGTCACTCCGCGCGCAGTGCGCTCACAAAAGGGGTGGGGCTCACCCTGGTTGATATAGACAGCAGGACGGTGGCCATGGAAGTTGGAACCCGCTAAGGAGTGTGTAACAACCCACCTGCCGAATCAACTAGCCCTGAAAATGGATGGCGCTGGAGCGTCGGGCCCATATACCCGGCCGTCGCCGGCAGCGAGACGCGCTTGGAGGTGCGCTCAGCGCGGCTCCCATATGATTGCGCACTGGTGTGCGTCTGGGTCGTGACAGCGTGGCACGCGAATGTCTGTGCTGCATTGGATCAGTCTCCTTTCTTTAACAGGCAAAAGCTTTATAACCTCACTAATGCCTTGCATCGTCTATATTAGATATATAACAACGGGCGGGTGCGGGCGGATGCGGTTCTGATCAAATGTTAGATCGGGTGGATTGCGGATGGTTGACGACTTTCTGATGCGGTTGCGGATGAAATAATTGCCTATCCGCGCATCTCTAGCGGACGCGCTTTGGACAAACCTTTACTGTATATGGGCGGATTGAACAGGCGTCAACCTGCAGTCCACATGTATCTCTTATGTATAAACAAAGTAAGAGTGAAACCCTTGTGAATAATCACTGAATGGAGAACTGGGGGTGGGATTAAATAAGTTATCTTCTTCCCACTCCCTTTCAGGCCAAACTGGACAATCATGCATTACATTACCTTTTGCACTATATTCATTTATATTATTATGTGTTGTCAACTTTGTACCTTTTTATGTCATTGACTGAAATAAATACCGTATTTTTCGGAGTATAAATCGCACCGGCTGAAAATGCATAATAAAGAAGGAAAAAACTTATATAAGTCGCACTGGAGTATAAGTCGCATTTTTGGGGGAAATGTATTTGATAAAAGCCAACAGCAAGAACAGACATTTGAAAGGCAATTTAAAATAAATAAAGAATAGTGAACAACAGGCTGAATAAGTGTACGTTATATGAGGCATAAATAACCAACTGGTATGTTAACGTAACATATTATGGTAAGAGTCATTCAAATAACTATAACATATAGAACATGCTATACAATCTGTCACTCCTAATCGCTAAATCCTATGAAATCTTATACGTCTAGTCCAGGGGTCGGCAACCCGCGGCTCCGGAGCCGCATGTGGCTCTTTGAACACTCTGATGCGGCTCAGCAGCTTACTTGCTGAACCCCCCAATTTTCCCGTGAGACTTCCGGATTTCAGTGCCTCTCGCAGAAAACTCCCGGGATTAATATTCACCGATTTTCACCCTTACGGCTATAATAAGGGCGTGCCATGATGGTACAACATTTGGCGCCCTCTACAATCTGTATTAACAGCATGCCAGCCCAACACTTGTTATACAATATGCATCTTTAGCATTCACACGTCCGTGACAGCAAGGCATACTTGCTCAACAGCCACACAGGTTACACTGACGGTGACCATATAAAACAACTTTAACACTCTTACTAATAATGCGCCACACTTTGAACCAAAACCAAACAAGAATGACAAACACATTTCGGGAGAACATCTGCACCTTCACACAACATAAACACAACAGAACAAACACCCAGAATCCCATGCAGCCCTGACTCTTCCGGGCTACATTATACACCCCTGCTACCACCAAACCCCGCCCCCACCCCAACCCTGCTCCCCCACACATCAACCCCCCGCCCACCTCTGTGCGTCGGTTGAGGTGGGCGGGGTTTGATAGCGGGGGGTGTATAATGTATCCCGGAAGAGTTAGGGCTGCATGGGATTCTGGGTATTTGTCCTGTTGTGTTACGGTGCAGATGTTCTCCCGAAATGTGTTTGTCATTCTTGTTTGGTGTGGGTTCACAGTGTGGCACATTATTAGTAAGAGTGTTAAAGTTTTGTTTTTTTATACCGCCACCGTCAGTGTGACCTGTGTGGTTGTTGACCAAGTATGCCTTGCTGACACCTACGTGAGCAAGCGGAAGTCCCATACAACGTGTGGCTGATCAGGCACGCTGACTATAGTGGGTGCTATATGCTGTACCATCACGGCACACATGATGCTGACAAGCGTCATTAATGTAAAACCCGCGTGCCGCACCGGCTTTCAAATTAAGTGGGCAGCGTGTCTGAGACCCCTAGTTATACATAGCACAAAGCAAAAAAAAAACCTTTGTATGCAGTGTTATTTCATTTAAAATTTCAAAAAAAAAATTCGGCTCCCATTGTTTTCTATAGTTTGTGAAACTGGTCAAAATGGCTCTTTGACTGGTAAAGGTTGCCGACCCCTGGTCTAGTCTCTTACGTGAATGAGATCAATAATATTATTTGATATTTTACGCTGATGTGTTAATCATTTCACACATAAGTCGCTCCTGAGTATAAGTCGCACCCCTGGCCAAACTATGAAATTATCATTACACCATGTACCAAATAAAATTGCTTGGAGGTCGGTAAGCACAAGCAGAATTAATACTTACTTTACGCGCACTGTGCATTTTTGGTAAAAATGTACTGAGTTTTGGCTTCTAGTTGTTGTGTATTATGGTTTTTAATGTTGTTGTGTCGTGACTTTTCTCTGCCATCCTAACAGTTTTATTATTTTTAATAAATTCAATGATTTTAAGTATGAATGTCAGTGTTTCCCACAGGACAGGCATTTATTTGTGGTGGTGTGGTCGGGGGGTGGCGGCGGCAGCGGCGATGACCAAGAAGAACGCGGAGTTGGAATATAATTACAACATTTTATGTACATATTTATATACAGATTTGAACAATTAGTGATTCACTGAAATATATTTATTAATTGTGGTTCTTACAAAAAATATATCTTATAAAATATCCATCCATCCAGCCATCTTCTTCCGCTTATCCGAGGTCGGGTCGCGGGGGCAGCAGCCTAAGCAGGGAAGCCCAGACTTCCCTCTCCCCAGCCACTTCGTCCAGCTCTTCCTGTGGGACCCCGAGGCGTTCCCAGGCCAGCCGGGAGACATAGTCTTCCCAACGTGTCCTGGGTCTTCCCCGCGGCCTCCTACCGGTCGGACGTGCCCTAAACACCTCCCTAGGGAGGCGTTCGGGTGGCATCCTGACCAGATGCCCGAACCACCTCATCTGGCTCCTCTCGATGTGGAGGAGCAGCGGCTTTACTTTGAGCTCTTCCCGGATGACAGAGCTTATAAAATATAAAAGCTAAAATGTCTCTTAAAGCTCTGCCCCTTTAATTAGTGAATACTAAATAATTTAACTTTAGCCTACAACTACAACCATTTTATTTACCAGCAACATGAAGTGAAACAGAGGCAGAGGTGTCCTGCCACAGTCAGTCAACCTCCTCCTCCTCCTCCTCCTGCTGCTGCTGAACAGGCCGCACCTGTAGTCCGGACTGTAGGCCGACCTCCTCTCCAAGTCGAGCCCTTTTCGGCCGTTGAAAATATTTTTCTATACTCATCTGTGTGAAGGAATTTTATTCTTTTCATTGCATTCACATGCTGCAGTGGACAGTGGACAATTTAGCTTCAGTCCATGTGTGTTTATTGACAACAGGGTTATAACCTGGACACGTTAGCTCGTCGGTATGAAATCAGGCGACCGTTACTACGTGCGTCTGCCTCGGCCCCCGAGTCAAACAGCGGCGGTGTTAATGAAGCAGCGTCAGGCTGCTCACCGTCAGTGAAACGCTCGGTGAAATCGCGCATTAACTACCTATAACCTAGATTACCCTCGTATTTTGATCCCGTCTGTCCGTCCGTCCGTCCGTCCCTCTTCTTCTTCTGGCCCACCAGGTGAATTAAGTGCTATTGGCGGAGTTACAACGCATAGTAGGCTACCGCCACCTACTGCACTGGAGTTGTAACTACAAGCAACATTCACAGACAGTCCCATTGCTTTTATGAGCGGTCGAGCGAGTCAAAAGCCGAAAAATCCATTTGTGCCGGACGTAATTCTTTCGTGGCGGGCCGCCACAAATAAATAAATGTGTGGGAAACACTGATGTATTTAGAATGAAAAGACGCAGTATTGGTGAGTATGGAATAGAAAATGAGATCAGAACGTGTTTCCTCCTGTTAACTCAACCTGAAGTGTTCAAATAAGATGTGATTGCAACACAAAGAGGTTCTTCAGATCTTCCATAAATGATGCAATTGATTATTCTTATAGCCAGACCTTAAACAAACCACAGATTGACACTTTTTTTCTTCCAGTTGATATTCCATTTTCTACTCTTGCGTTATTTCACAGACAGAAAACATCCCTGTCGTTCGGAGACCTGACAGAAAGGGCTTGCTGTCCTACCTCAACGGCGAGAGCTGTGAGTAGCACACAGAGGATGTCTTCATGTCCCATCTCAGCCATTTAGGAATACAACTTGATCTTTCCCTCTGTTGACAGCGACATCCACCAGTATTGACAGGAGTGCGCCTATAGAAATAGGCCTGCAAAGACCCACACAAGGTAGGTTTCACTTCAACCTGGTCACCTCACGTCTTGACACTCTTTTCATCTGCTAACTTTAGTCAAAAGAGCGGCTGATGAAGTGTCTTCGGAAGCCAAAAAACCAAGGATTGAGGTGAATATAGACTTGTTGGACCAATACCATAACCTCTTAAGGCCCAAGCTGATTGTTTACATGCTTTTTTTTATTTCTCTTTGCTATTTGGGCTTGTTGCAATCATCTTTTGATATGATGTACTTAGTCCGTAAGTACACACACGTGTACTTCATGTTTAGTGACATGCTAATTCTTATTTTTACACTTTTTTTGGTCAAAATTCCATTGTATGTTATACTCTTCTGACACCACTAGATGGCAGTATAAGTGTCCACATAAGTGGCCATAAGACTCCAATTCAGTAGTGTACACCATTTTGGAAATAAGAGCTAAAAGGTGCTGTCCACGCATGTGGCCACTAAGCCTTTAGAGGCTAATTTAGTAGAGGTCCACGTCAACCTAGCTCAACTTGCCATATCTGACCTCATGCTCTTTAGCTCACACGGGAGTTGTACGCTACACCGTTATTAGCATAGTACTGTGATACTAATGAATCATATTCAGTACTATACCGCCTTTAGTTACTCTTTTAGTAGTAAGTAAACAAACAAAGACTCCTAATTAGTCTATGCAGTAACATATTGTGTCATTTATACACCTATTATTTTCTACACATTATGAGGGACAAACTGTAAAAAATGGATTATTAATCTACTTGTTCATTTACTGTTAATATCTGCTTATTTTCTGTTTGAACATGTTCTATCTACACTTCTGTTAAAATGTAATAATCACTTATTCTTCTCTTCTTTGATACTTTACATTAGTTTTGGATGATACCACACATTTAGGTATGGATGTGATACCAAGTAGTTACAGGATCATAAATTGATCATATTCAAAGTCCTCATGTGTCCAGGGACGTATTTACTGACTTTATAAACATAATATACATTTTTAAAAAAGGGAAAAAAAATATCGACGTAATCATAGTAGTATTGATTAGATACGTGCCTGTACTTGGTATCATTACAGTGGATGTCAGGTGTAGATCCACCCAGGAATAGCATGTTTAGCTATTCCTCGTCCTCCAGTGATATTGATACTTGGAAGAAACTCACTTTTACTTGTCGCCATGGAGATGAGGATTAGTGATTTAGAAGTAGCTAAAACTAGCTAGCCATGTGTTAAAGCAGCTCTTCCTGAGGGTGTTTCAGTGTTATAACTTCACCTTTATCTTGACTTTTTACACCAAAATGCGTCCATTCTCCTTTTTCTGTCTACACACTGTGTCTGCTTGTAAGTACTCTGTGTGTGTGCGTTGAAGAAATAAAAAATGGGGAAACGGTACTTTTCAAACAGAGTATAGTACAGTTTTTGGTTCATTAGTACCGCGATACTATACCGTACAACCCTAGTGTAATGTTACAGTGGACACAAATCTAAACATACTTGAATAAAACCTCTGCCTTGTTTTGATGAATATTTAGACTTACTATTGTAATGTTGTAGAGCCAGGTGGTAGTAATGAGAACGTGTGGTTTATTGTCATTGTGGCCATGAAGGCGTCTATAGCACAGTTGCTGAGTCTCTCAGTGGGACAATGATGTCATTTCAATGGAAATGTTGTGTTGTAACTTCAGGATGAGGAGCGAGTGCGTCTGGACAAAGAGCGTCTGGCTGCTCGTCTGGAGGGCCACAAGGAGGGCATTGTGCAGACGGACCAGATCAGGTACCCCCACACCCAAGCACCATAGCAGACTTAGGTCTTGTCTACGCAGAAACATCTTAGTTCTTTAAAGGGGAACATTATCACCAGACCTATGTAAGCGTCAATATATACCTTGATGTTGCAGAAAAAAAGACCATATATTTTTTTAACCGATTTCCGAACTCTAAATGGGTGAATTATGGCGAATTAAACGCCTTTCTATTATTTGCTTTCAGAGCATCGGGAAGCAATCCGCCATTTTCTCAAACACCGAGTCAAATCAGCTGTTATTTTCCGTTTTTTCGACTGTTTTCCGTACCTTGGAGACATCATGCCTCGTCGGTGTGTTGTCGGAGGGTGTAACAACACCAACAGGGACGGATTCAAGTTGCACCAGTGGCCCAAAGATGCCAAAGTGGCAAGAAATTGGACGTTTGTTCCGCACACTTTACCGACGAAAGCTATGCTACGACAGAGATGGCAAGAATGTGTGGATATCCTGCGACACTCAAAGCAGATGCATTTCCAACCATAAAGTCAAAGAAATCTGCCGCCAGACCCCCATTGAATCTGCCGGAGTGTGTGAGCAATTCAGGGACAAAGGACCTCGCTAGCACGGCAAGCAATGGCGGCAGTTTGTTCCCGCAGACGAGCGAGCTAAACCCCCTGGATGTCTTGGCTCACACCGTCCCTTATGCCACCAAAGATGATCAAGAGAAGAATATCGACCCTAGCTTCCCTGGCCTGCTGACATCAACTCCAAAACTGGACAGATCAGCTTTCAGGAAAAGAACGCGGATGAGGGTTGTCACGTTCAAACACTGAGGACATCTATTAAACAAGACAAAAGGCAAGGAATCAAACAGAGACAGAATTCAATTTGGACTCAATATTGAGGAGAGACATGGCCACTGCACTCTCTGTACAGTCCTGCACCACGCTCTGACGAAGAAGGTTTTCGTCTCCTCATTTATTCAGATGTTCAATGTTCACGCACCAACACATGTCACAACAGGAATGGGAAGTATGTAAAACAGTCATTGTTTTCGGTCTCATTGAAGTCCAAGAAGAGGATTTGTCGGGCTTGGGCTCTTCCTGGATCCAGCTGGGGCAGGTGTTGGAGGACAATGGATAACCCCTCCCGTCTCCTGACCACAGGGACTTCAAGAGGGCAGCGGGTCGTAAATAGCGTTGACCTCGGTTACCAAATAGTTGGAAGAGAGTTTGTGAAATATTTCAAAGAGAGTTCGTTTAACACTTCAAAGAGAGTTCCTCTGGAAGTTGAGCAGATCCTGCCATCTGTCCGTGTTGAAATCACAGTGGAGTTTTACAAGCCTTCTTCCTCTTGTTAGGCCTCGAAAGACAGCATTCATAATACAACGTTTCTTTTGTGATAACTTACAAACAATTATTCCAACAAGGGTATGTCTACAGAATATATCAGTTGATGAAAATTGGGATGTCTGCACTCTCAAAGTGCATGTTGTTGCCAAATGTATTTCATATGCTGTAAACCTAGTTCATAGTTGTTAGTTTCCTTTAATGCCAAACAAACACATACCAATCGTTGGTTAGAAGGCGATCGACGAATTCGTCCTCGCTTTCTCCCGTGTCGTTTTCGTCGGTTTCGCTTGCATACGGCTCAAACCGATATGGCTCAATAGCTTCAGTTTCTTCTTCAATTTGGTTTTCGCTACCTGCCTCCACACTACAACCATCCGTTTCAATACATGCGTAATCTGTTGAATCGCTTAAGCCGAGCTAATGTTGCTATAAACGTGCTGTTCTATGCGCCATGTTTGTTTGTATCGGCATCACTATGTGACGTCACAGGAAAATGGACGGGTGGTTAAAATCAGGCACTTTGAAGCTTTTTTTTAGGGATATTGCGTGATGGGTAAAATTTTGAAAAAAACTTCGAAAAATAAAATAAGCCACTGGGAACTGATTTTTAATGGTTTTAACCCTTCTGAAATTGTGATAATGTTCCCCTTTAATGTTGTCAGTCAAGTATTTAGCAACATTTTCCTCCACACCAACACCCTTTAGTATAACAAGGTTCACATTTGGTTGGTTGGACGCCAGGCTGTTTGTTTGACTGCTATATTTTTATCTTAAAAGCAAGTTTTAAGATAAAACTACTAGATACTACGCGACCCCCCCAGCAGTCATTGGGGAGGCCACTTGTCATTCTTCAGCAGTGTGAGCAGTTGAGATCAACGTTTTACTACCTCCCGAGGTTTTATTTCACTCATGTGAACTGACTTTTGATAACATGTACCGTATTTTCCGCACCATAAGCCGCCCTGGGTTATAAGCCGTGCCTTCAATGAACGGCATATTTCAAAACTTTGTCCACCTATAAGCCGCCCCGTGTTATAAGCCGCATCTAACTGCGCTAAAAAACAGTCAGATAGGTCAGTCAAACTTTAATAATATATTAAAAACCAGCGTGATGTGGGCGCGCATGGAGTCGTATATCAACATGGACGGAGCTGCGTGAAAAAAGCCACCCGGCCTCTTCGCGTAAACTTACCTTAACCACTCGCTCATCTTTTCTTCATCCATCCATCCCTTCGAGTTAGCTTTTATGATGACGCCGGCTGGAAAGGTCTCTTTTGGCAAGGTCTTCCTTTTGAATATCACCGTGGGTGGAAGTTTCTGGCCATTAGCATGGCAAGCTAGAACCACAGTGAAGGATGACTTCTCATTCCCTGTGGTGCGAATATTCACCGTTCGTGCTCCCGTTGTATCCACAGTGCGGTTCACAGGAATATCAAAAGTCAGTGGAACCTCGTCCATGTTGATAATGTTCTCTGGCCGGATCTTTTTTTCAGCTATCTTGTTTTTACAATATGCACGGAAAGTAGCCAGCTTTTCTTGAAAGTCTTTAGGCAGTTGCTGTGAAATAGTAGTCCGTGTGCGGATGGAGAGATTGCGTCTTTTCATGAACCGGAAACCTGTCGCTTAGTAGGAGCCATTTTGTGGTCTTTACAGATGTAAACACACAAAGGAAATGAAACGTAATATCCGCGCGCTTCTTCTTCTTCTACGCGGGCGGGTGGTTGCTTACAGTAGAAGAAGAAGCGCTTCCTGTTCTATGGGGGCGGGTGCTTACCTTGGCGGTTGCTTGCGTAGAAGAAGAAGCACTTCCTCTTCTACGGGATGAAAAAAGATGGCGGCTGTTTACCGTAGTTGCGAGACCGAAACTTTATGAAAATGAATCTTAATATTAATCCATATATAAAGCGCACCGGGTTATAAGCCGCACTGTCAGCTTTTGAGTAAATTTGTGGTTTTTAGGTGCGGCTAATAGTGCGGAAAATACGGTATTTACTATTTAGAATGCAGTAGAAAACCAAACACATATGTGTTCTTGTCTTGTGAATGATAAATATTCCAAAAAAAGAGCAGTTCCCTTTTAGGTAATAATATTTGTGTCCCTGGTCAGACAACTTCAAGGTGCATTCAAGGTTTCTACATAGTGTTGCGTTTGGACCAGTTGTTCCTCCCAGGGAATTCAAGTCACAAGTCGCTCCCAAGCTCTTTACGACACTTAAAGCTGAATAGAAAAACCACCAGAGACAGAATAGGTATTTTGTAATATATTTGCAAAGCTTTGCATATACATTGAGACCAGTCCAGCATAGAACATTCAATCGCGCCGCCAAGATGGTCTGCCCTCCCCCCGAAAAACCCTCTCCCCTCTTAAGTCTCTCTCTCTCCCCCCCTCGCAGACATGTCCCTTCAGCCAAAACACATGCCCATTATCCTCCGCACCTGGGAATAAGAAAAGATAAGAGAAAGGAGTATCTCTCTTTCTTACATCAGAAGATTCAAGGTTAAGCACACAGTTTTTGCAGACAACCAAAAGACCACAATTAGAAGAAAAACACTAGCTGTTTTGTAATATGATTATGAAAAAAAAGAAGTAACACTTAAATTCGGATATGTGTAAATATCTGCCTCCGACAATAGAAACAAATGTTTTTGGGGGTAATTCATTGTTCCAATCTTGGCTGGGCGATACGGAGCAGAACTGATATTTCCACTCCAGTATATCTGTCATCTTAAACAAAACCTGCAGTTAGCTGCTGAAGGTTGTCTAAGTTGAGTAGGACTGCAACTAACCACTATTTACATAGTCAACCCTTAGTTGACTATTCCAATTATAAACATATTTACTACTTTTTATCACTCTGAAATACGGCTGAAGTTATTTTAAGCACCAAAGATGAGTCATTCATTGATAAATATGTATTTATACTGTAACTATGCATGACTCACTCATTGATGAATATGTATTTAGACTGTAACTATGCATGACTCACTCATTGATGAATATGTATTTAGACTGTAACTATGCATGACTCACTCATTGATGAATATGTATTTATACTGTAACTGTGCTGCTCACTCAGCTGTTGCATGACTATTAAATGTCCATTTAAAAGAAAGGAAAAGGCAAAGTGCCAAAAACAAATGATCATTTTGTAATGTTTAAAAGCAGCACACTGCTATATTGACTATTGATTAGTTTTAGCACTCTAATAGAGTCAATGTATATAGAATTGTATCCTTGTTAGCTAGCTATTAGGTCAGGGATGTCAAACATGTGGCCTGCGGGTGGGATCAGGCCCACAAACAGGTTGAATGCAGCCCGCGAGACGAGTTTCAGGTTTGGGATTTTTCCATCCATCGTACCCGCCAACAACTACGGTTTTTGGTAATCCAGTGATTAAAACTAGGGTTTTCCATTAGAAATGATGAAGTTAAAAATGGAAGCTTGGCCCCAGACCCCCGGCTTATTTTCACTCTTTTCCATGAAGTTGAAATCGCATGCCTGCAGTTTGCAAAGTGTAAAAATGAGCTGCATTTTTAAATGAAAGAAACTGCAGTTCTCAGTGTGTCCACTGGATGTCGCAATAGTCATTCAAATTAATGTTTTTTTTAAGCAAGTATACTATGGAAGAGTACACTAAAGGAGGGATGTGACTCCTCTCCCTGGACTTCAAATACTGCAAGAGACCCTGCACATTGATCAATGATTGTCTTTTGTGATTTACTGGAATAGTGTCAGTCTTTGACCTTGTTATTGTTCACACATTGCACAGCTTGTATTTGCCGATCAATACACAGTGATGCCAAGAGTGCTCTTGAATAGTTTCTGCCTCAGTTTGTTGACTTAGTGGAAATGACAACTGAGATAGTTGATACATAGAAGAGTTGTTATTTCTGCTTTATCATAGATGGGCTGTGACTTAAAGTTGAGTTGCTTTGTAGATACCGTATTTTCCGCACTATAAGGCGCACCGGCTTATTAGCCGCACCTTCTATGAATTACATATTTCATAATTTTGTCCACCAATAAGCCGCCCCGGACTATAAGCCGCGCCTACGCTGCGCTAAAGTGAATGTCAAAAAAACGCTGCGCTAAAGTGAATGTCAAAAAAACAGTCAGATAGTTCAGTCAAACTTTAATAATATATTGAAAACCAGCGTTCTAACAACTCTGTCCCAAAATGTACGCAAATGTGCAATCACAAACATAGTAAAATTCAAAATGGTGTAGAGCAATAAATAGCAACATAATGTTGCTCGAACGTTAATGTCACAACACACAAAATAAACATAGCGCTCACCTTCTGAAGTTATTCTTCATTCGTAAATCCTTCGAATTCTTCGTCTTCGGTGTCCGAATTGAAAAGTTGCGCAAGCGTGGGATCCAAAAATGGCCGGCTCCGCCTCGTCGAAGTCATCGGATTCAGTGTCGCTGTTGTTGTGCAGCAGTTCTGTGAATCCTGCCTTCCGGAAAGCTCGGACCACAGTTGTGACCGAAACTATCTGCCCAGGCATTTACGATCCACTGGCAGATGTTGGCGTATGTCGACCGGCGCTATCTGCCCGTCTTAGTGAAGGTGTGTTCGCCTTCGGAGCTGTGTGAAAAAAGCCACCCGGCCTCTTCGCGTAAACTTCCCTTAACCACTCGCTCATCTTTTCTTCATCCATCCATCCCTTCGAGTTAGCTTTTATGATGACGCCGGCTGGAAAGGTCTCTTTTGGCAAGGTCTTCCTTTTGAATATCACCCTGGGTGGAAGTTAGCATGGCAAGCTAGAACCACAGTGAAGGATGACTTCTCATTCCCTGTGGTGCGAATATTCACCGTACGTGCTCCCGTTCCACAGTGCGGTTCACAGGAATATCAGCTGTGAAATACGGTAGTAATCCGTGTGCGGATGGAGAGATTGCGTCTTTTTATGAACCGGATCGCTTAGTAGGAGCCATTTTGTGGTCTTTACAGATGTAAACAGGAAATGAAACGTACGGTGATATCCGCGCGTTTTTTCTTCTTCTTCCGGGGGCGGGTGAAGCGCTTCCTGTTCTATGGGGGCGGGTGCTTTCCTTGGCGGTTGCTTGCGTAGAAGAAGAAGCGCTTCCTGTTCTACCGGGAAAAAAGATGGCGGCTGTTTACCGAAGTTGCGAGACCGAAACTTTATGAAAATGAATCGTAATAAAGCGCACCGGGTTATAAGGCGCACTGTCAGCTTTTGAGAAAAATTGTGGTTTTTAGGTGCGCCTTATAGTGCGGAAAATACGGTACACTGAGATGAAGTCTAAGTTCATTGTGTTCTTTCTGGTGTTTCTGAAACCGCACCAGTTTTTTCCTCACAATTGTCAACCACCTTGAAGTGTTTTGTCTGGAAGATTGTTTGTGATGTGTATATTTTAAACACGCCAGGTTGAAGCCAAGAAAATGCACTGTGCGGCGCAGAGAAGAGCAAACGGCCGTAACAACCGGCGTGGCGGTATTGTCTCAAATATGTACCTAGTAGCTGTAATACCTGTACATCGTCCAGCCCTACTACCCATCCATCCATCTTCTTCCGCTTATCCGAGGTCGGGTCGCGGGGGCAGCAGCCTAAGCAGGGAAGCCCAGACTTCCCTCTCCCCAGCCACTTCGTCCAGCTCCTCCCGGGGGATCCCGAGGCGTTCCCAGGCCAGCCGGGAGACATAGTCTTCCCAACGTGTCCTGGGTCTTCCTCGTGGCCTCCTACCAGTCGGACGTGCCCTAAACACCTCCCTAGGGAGGCGCTCGGGTGGCATCCTGACCAGATGCCCGAACCACCTCATCTGGCTCCTCTCGATGTGGAGGAGCAGCGGCTTTACTTTGAGCTCCCCCCGGATGACAGAGCTTCTCACCCTATCTCTAAGGGAGAGCCCCGCCACCCGGCGGAGGAAACTCATTTCGGCCGCTTGTACCCGTGATCTTGTCCTTTCGGTCATAACCCAAAGCTCATGACCATAGGTGAGGATGGGAACGTAGATCGACCGGTAAATTGAGAGCTTTGCCTTCCGGCTCAGCTCCTTCTTCACCACAACGGATCGATACAGCGTCCGCATTACTGAAGACGCCGCAGCGATCCGCCTGTCGATCTCACGATCCACTCTTCCCTCACTCGTGAACAAGACTCCGAGGTACTTGAACTCCTCCACTTGGGGCAAGATCTCCTCCCCAACCCGGAGATGGCACTCCACCCTTTTCCGGGCGAGAACCATGGACTCGGACTTGGAGGTGCTGATTCTCATCCCAGTCGCTTCACACTCAGCTGCGAACCGATCCAGTGAGAGCTGAAGATCCTGGCCAGATGAAGCCATCAGGACCACATCATCTGCAAAAAGCAGAGACCTAATCCTGCAGCCATCAAACCGGATCCCCTCAACGCCTTGACTGTGCCTAGAAATTCTGTCCATAAAAGATATGAACAGAATGGGTGACAAAGGGCAGCCTTGGCGGAGTCCAACCCTCACCGGAAACGTGTCCGACTTACTGCCGGCAATGCGAACCAAGCTCTGACACTGATCATACTGGCCCTACTACAGATTCATCGAAAACATAATTGATAGATTAATCGATTCAAGAAAACGAGAAATAGGTGCAGTCCGAGTCTCCCTAGTCTGGAGCCCCAAAAATAATGATGAATAATTGTAATTAAAATCCTTATTCCTCTCCTGTGGCTGGGAGGTGATGTAAAGGTGTGTTCCATTTGTACTGGGAAGTGGGAATTAAAGTGTTGCTACTCGGCAATTTCCACTGGAATGCTCCTCGACCCATAAGTTGGCTTCAAAGATGGCTGCTCTGAATGTTAACAATAAGCTTCTATAATATCCGTTATTAGCACTTCTGATTAGTTTGTGGTGGTACTGTCGTGTAAACACCGTATTTTTGTCATGGCCAGCAATAGCATGGGTTTCCTCTTCATCCAGAAAGAGTGCATCTTCTCCAATATATTCAGACAAGGCGAGCCCAAGAATAGCTTTGGCCATCTTAAGTTCCGACCTCGTATCTGGAACACTTACAACTCGGCTGTGACGTCATTTTGTGCTCGGACTTCTGAGGTAAATGGAACGCGCCATTATTCTATGTGACGGTCTGAGTAAACCCTTGGTTTGAACGTATGAAAACAATGAAGAATTTTGTGCAGATTCCAAGTCATGAGTGAGAAGCCCTTGTTTGAGAGAGTGGTTAAGACTAAGACCGAAATCTGAACAGCATGTTTTTCGCCGTAGACTGACTTAAAAATGAGGTAATGTTCTGCTTGATGGTTGGGCAGACACTCCAGGGACCCAAATAGGTTCTATCAGCAATGCCAACTGTCTGCTTCCTGCTCCTGCAGATCTCTGTCTGAGGCCATGTCCGTGGAGAAGATCGCTGCCATCAAAGCCAAGATTATGGCCAAGAAACGCTCCACCATCAAAACCGACTTGGATGATGACATAACTGTGAAACAGAGAAGCTTTGTGGATGCTGAAGTGGACGTGACCAGAGACATTGTCAGCAGGGAGAGAGTATGGAGGACCAGGACAACCATTCTCCAGAGCACTGGAAAGGTTAGTCCAGTTAGTCTTCTTACCTGATTGTACCTGTATTCTGGAGACCCATAAGTCCTGAAAATGGTGGTGATATTTCTAAAACAATCTTACTTTCCTTCATACTTCTTCTAAACGAGCCGTTTGGAATTGTCCTGTGACATATAACTGCACGTCACTGGTAGAAATACATATTTCTGTAGTCCTCATCATTGTTGTTAATTGACACATGCTTAAAAATATCTCAATCTGAATTTAAATTAGAGCCACTCCATTTCATTCAGCTATTTTTTGATGATGGTATACTCTGCAATAAACATTTAAAATGCTCAAGGGGAATAAACAGTCACACGGTTGCAAGCCAGCAATAATAATAATAATAATAATACTACAGACTGACACTTCCATTATTTACACATATTGTCTTGTGAAGTGTGGCCATGCACTCATAATGACTATTGATGCATGTTATAGCATATTGCATTGTAAGAATGACAATATGCTGTTTAATAGCTGGGCTTTTGTGCAAGCGCCTCTACTCAAGGTGTTTCAACTCAAATAGAAATATCCCAGATTGCTAGGGTTCAAGAGGTATTTGAAATAAATCATGACGGCAAGCTTAATGACATAACTAGACTAACTGTAAAGTAAAAATCCCTCAGTACTGTAGTTATACCCTAATATGCCTGTAGATGGCAGTGTTGTGCTACTTTACACTTTGTAGCAATTGTGCTCATCAATCAACTTTTACCAGACAGACCCAGATACAGAAAAATACATGTTGTACATAACAGATAATGTAGGTTAATCAATATATACTTTAATCTTCTGACACACTTGATACATTTATATATATATTTAAATGTTTCTTATAATTACTCTTTATTGATAATGTTATTATTCTGCCTACGGAAACCTTTTAAGGGCTTCAGCACTCTCAAGACATCACCAAGTCAGCAATTTCAAGACAAAACAAAGTCAATCTATTTATGCAGACGTTGGGTGATGGCGCATGTCTACAACACAGTCCTTCACTTGAAAGGCCCCACAGGAAACTAGGACTTGACCATTCATACTTGCTAAAGTGTCATTCAGATTTTTTTCAGAGTTGAAGGAGAAGTCATTGCTGCTTCATTGTGACTCCCTGTTACCCCCTGTGGGGTGGTGGGAGTACTGCACACATAATTAACCCTAGTCATACTTGCCAACCCTCCCGGATTTTCCGGGAGACTCCCGAAATTCAGCGCCTCTCCCGAAAACCTCCCGGGACAAATTTTCTCCCGAAAATCTCCCGAAATTCAGGCGGAGCTGGAGGCCACGCCCCCTCCAGCTCCATGCGGACCTGAGTGACGTGTTGACAGCCTGTTCACTTGTCCGCTTTCCCACAATATAAACAGCTAATGATCGAGGGCGAGTTCTTGGTTTCTTATGTGGGTTTATTGTTAGGCAGTTTCATTAACGTCCTCCCAGCGCGGTAACAACATACAACAACAGCAGTCAAGTTTTCGTCTACCGTAAAGCAGTTGGTCTGCCGTAAACAGCAATGTTGTGACACTTTTAAACAGGACAATACTGCCGTCTATTGTACATGCATATGTGGCCCACCCATAATGTGTCACATTTTTGTGTTGATTGATTTATTTTATTTTGTGGTTTGAATTCGTTTTTGGAGCTGTCATTACACATTTATCAGTATTCACATTGGTCAGTAGGGCGTTTCTTCCCAATTGAATGCTATCACCTGCAGACCGGAAGTGTCTTGTCATTCTGATGAGCGCGACCAGTCTGTGAACAATTGAAACGTCCTGTGTGCTTTTTCCTCCTGTATAACAGGTTAGTTTTGGTGAATCAACTCAGTGAATAATATCCATGTGATCTTTATAAGTTTAAGTACACATTCTGATGGTGGAGCCTAACTCTAAAGTGTTTGTGAGTTGTAGTTTGTATTTGTGAATGAATCCAGTGCACAGCTGCAGTAATCAATACAAAAAGGCGACGTGAGTGCGCAATGTTTATATAGGAACTTCTGATCCTAATTCAGACTCCCAAATTAGAGCTCCCGTTTTCTTATTGATTTTATAATGTATATTTGTATAATGTGTGTGTTCTGAAATAGTGACAGAGAATAGAACAAGGATGGACAATTCAACCCTTAACTCAACAATGAGTAGATGAGTGTTATGTGTGTGTATATGTGTAAAAAAATGAACACTGAAATTCAAGTATTTCTTTTATTTATTTATATATATACATATATGTATATGTAATAATATATATATATATATATATATATATATATATATATATAGCTAGAATTCACTGAAAGTCTAGTATTTCTTATATATATATATATATATATATATATATATATATATATATATCTTAACCAGGCCCCCAACCACGCCCCCCGGCCCACCCCCGACTACGCCCCCCACCTCCCGAAATCGGAGGTCTCAAGGTTGGCAAGTATGACCCTAGTTGAAGTGCTTTCATCCAGCCTGTTTGGGTTATGTTCAGTGAATAGCTTGTCATATTCTTTACACCAGTGTTTTTCAACCTTTTTCGAGCCGAGGCACATTTTGTGCGTTGACAAAAATTCGGAGGCACACCACCGGCAGAAATAATTAAAAAACGAAACTCAGTTGACAGTAAAAATTTGTTGTCGCAATTGTTGGATATGACTTTAAAGCAAAGTAGGTGTACTGTCACCACCTGTCACATCACACCCTGACTTATTTGGACTTTTTTGCTGTTTCCGTGTGTAGTGTTTTACTTCTTGTCTTGCGCTCCTATTTTGGTGGTTTTTTCTCTTTTTTTGGTATTTTCCTGTAGCAGTTTCATGTCTTCCTTTGAGCGATATTTCTACTTTGTTTTAGCAATCAAGAATATTTAAGTTGTTGCTATCCTTCTTTGTGGGGACATTGTTGATTGTCATGTCATGTCCGGATGTACATAATCTTTGCTCCACAGTAAGTCTTTGCTGTCGTCCAGCATTCTGTTTTTGTTTACTTTGTAGCCAGTTCAGTTTTACTTTCGTTCTGCATAGCCTTCCCTAAGCTTCAATGCTTTTTCTTAGAGGCACTCACCTTTTGTTTTTGGTTAAAGCAATTTTACCTGCACACTGCCTCCCGCTGTTTCCAACATCTACAAAGCAATTAGCTACCGGCTGCCACCTACTGATATGGAAGAGTATTACACGGTTACTCTGCCGAGCTCTAGACAGCACCGACACTCAACAACAACACATTATTTACAGACTATAATTACTGCTTTGCAAAAAATATTTTTAACCCAAATAGGTGAAATGACATCATCTCCCACGGCACACCAGACTGTATCTCACGGCACCCATTTTTAGGGGTATTTGGGCCAGCCTAATTTTTGTGTGTGTGTAATCAAAACTTTGATGTAGACTTTGTCTTTAGAATGGTGGGCTGGACTTTGGACATCCCTGGTTGACATGATGCAGGGTTTTTATTGAGCTGCTGACCAAATCATAAGGAACATTTAAAAATTAAAGCTGCAAGCAGCGTTGGTCGGGCCCGCGTATTTGGCAGGTGCTAGTCCTAAGTGTCCCAATACTTTTGTCCAGTTTTAGTCCTAAATGTCCCAATACTTTTGTCAAGTTGTAGTCCTAAGTGTCCCAATACTTTTGGCCAGTGTAAGTGTCCCAATACTTTTGTCCAGTTTTAGTCCTAAGTGTCCCAATACATTTGTCTAGTGGTAGTCCGAAGTGTACCAATACTTTTGTCTACTTTTAGTCCGAATTGTCCCAATACTTTTGTCTAGTGTACCTACCTTGTCTGCATTGTGTGGGCACGCTGGTGCTGCCTGCTTTTAAGCAGCCATCTTGAAAAAACAGCAGCATCAGCGCAGAGGTTCTTTGAAGGGTCATAAAATAAAAACCGGAGCAGGTATCAAAACTCTTTCGCCAACTTTTAATCAGAAAGGTTCAATCTCTCTCCTGTGTTAGTTTGAAGCCGAAACAACAAACGCGCTCAGAGGAGATAATGTTTGAAGAAAGGTGACCGGTTTTTACAAAAATATTGTTTTGAAGGGGGAATAGCAAACTTCCTGTTGATTTTTGCTGGGGGTTGTCAATTTATGAAATGTAGGTCTAAGTTAGACCTACATAGAGGTTTTTGTTTCATGTCTCTCCGACCTTTCCAGTGGGAGTTACAGGCAGTTTTGTCATTTTTTTCTTCCGAGGAGCAGTTTTTTCTGTGTTTAGAGCGCAATTTTGAGATTTGGGGTTAGGTTTTTTTTTATAAGATCGCAATTTTTGACAGTCCTGATGTGTGCGTTCAATTTGGTGAGTTTTGAAGCATGTTAAGCGGGTCAAATTACAGCTCAAAGAGGCAAAAGTTACTGTTTTTAGTACTTTTTTGTCTTGAAGGGGGAATTGGCAACTTCCTGTTGATTTTAGCCCGAAAATGTACTATTATGAAATGTAGGTCTAAGTCAGACCTACATAGAGGTTTTTGTTTCATGTCTCTCCGACCTTCCTAGTGGGAGTTACAGGCAGTCTAGTTTTTTTTTTCCTAGGGGGCGCTAGAGCGCAATTTTGAGTTTTGTGGTTCGGTTTTTTTAAAAAAAGGCAATTTTCGCAGGTCCTGATGTGTGGGTCAAATATGGTGAGTTTTGAAGCATGTTAAGTGGGTCAAATTACAGTTTAATGTGGCGGCGGAAGAATAAAGAATAATAAAACCTTACAAATTCAATAGATCCTTATGTCCCATTGCATAACCTTATACAATGGGCCATGCGGGCCCTAATAATGAACACTTTTCCCCATGCCTTGCAGAACTTCTCCAAAAACATCTTTGCCATTCTTCAGTCGGTAAAAGCCAGGGAGGAAGGCCGTGCCCCGGAGCAAAGACCAGCACAGAATGCTTCTCAGGTGGTAAGACCATTCTCTGCTTGACACAAAATGTGGCATATTTCAAGTCAATAAAAGTAGTTTTGGATCACCCTTGTAAAGACTGTTTGAATGATTTCTAAATATTAATGTCACTGGCTGTGACAAATGTAGTTGGTGACAAAGCAGACCAGCCAAATAGTGATAGATGATGGTAATCAGAGTGTGTTCCTTTAAGCAATGATTGTGTCATAGATGATGGTAATCAGAGTGTGTTCCTTTAAGCAATGATTGTGTCGTGTAAATAGTGATGGTAATCAGAGTGTGTTCCTTTAAGCAATGATTGTGTCATGTGTTGCAGGACCCATCCCTAAGAAACAAACAGCCTGTGCCAGCTGCCTACAACAGATACGGTCAGGAGAGATTTAAAGGAAAAGAGGGTGAGTTGTTCGACTTATATTGTGGCGCTAATCCGTTAAGAGATTTAAAAGCAAACAATATTTTTAAATGAATTGTAAAATAAAGTGGGAGCCAGTGAAGGGATGCTAAAATGTGCTCATGTTTTTTTAGTGGTAGTTAAAACGTTTTGGACTAACTCCAATGGAGCGATTGAGGCCTGCGTCATTCCAACGTAGACCAAATGATGAAAAAAATGCATGGATTACCCGCTCAAAGTTGTTAAAAGATAAAACTGATTGAATTTTTGCTAAAAGTCTTAGATGATGATAACTAGATCGTACAACGGAGTTAATCTGCGGTTCCAATTTAAAATCATCGTCCAACTTAAAAGCAAGACTTGGGACTGTGGCTTTGACATAAGACATCAGGTCACTGGGGGGAGCATTCTGTCAAACTTTTCAGTCAAATCAAATGATTTCCATCTCGTTCTCATTTAAGTTTAGAGACTTTTATGTCCTCAAGACTATTTAAAAGTAACATCAGGACATCAGCATAAAGACGATACGATATATTTTTGTAAATGCGTTGAATGGGCAGGATGTAGACTGAAAACAGGATCGGTCCTCGGATTGAACCCTGAGGGACACCCACAGGACAAGGGAGCGTAGGCCAAAGCCCAATCATCTATTTGGATTTGAAAAGTTCTGTTTGTCAGATAGTCAATCAATCAATCATCAATCAATGTTTATTTATATAGCCCTAAATCACAAGTGTCTCAAAGGGCTGCACAAGCCACAACGACATCCTCGGTACAAAGCCCACATAAGGGCAAGGAAAAACTCACCCCAGTGGGACGTCGATGTGAATGACTATAAGAAACCTTGGAGAGGACCAAATGCAATGGATGTCGAGTGGGTCTGACATAATATTGTGAGAGTCCAGTCCATAGTGGATCCAACATAATAGTGAGAGTCCAGTCCATAGTGGATCCAACATAATAGTAAGAGTCCAGTCCATAGTGGATCTAACATAATAGTAAGAGTCCAGTCCATAGTGGATCTAACATAATAGTGAGAGTCCAGTCCATAGTGGATCCAACATAATAGTAAGAGTCCAGTCCATAGTGGATCTAACATAATAGTAAGAGTCCAGTCCATAGTGGATCTAACATAATAGTAAGAGTCCAGTCCATAGTGGATCTAACATAATAGTGTGAGAGTCCAGTCCATAGTGGATCTAACATAATAGTAAGAGTCCAGTCCATAGTGGATCTAACATAATAGTGTGAGAGTCCAGTCCATAGTGGATCTAACATAATAGTGTGAGAGTCCAGTCCATAGTGGATCTAACATAATAGTGTGAGAGTCCAGTCCATAGTGGATCTAACATAATAGTAAGAGTCCAGTCCATAGTGGATCTAACATAATAGTGTGAGAGTCCAGTCCATAGTGGATCTAGCATAATAGTAAGAGTCCAGTCCATAGTGGATCTAACATAATAGTGTGAGAGTCCAGTCCATAGTGGATCTAACATAATAGTGTGAGAGTCCAGTCCATAGTGGATCTAACATAATAGTGTGAGAGTCCAGTCCATAGTGGATCTAACATAATAGTGAGTCCAGTCCATAGTGGATCTAACATAATAGTGTGAGAGTCCAGTCCATAGTGGATCTAACATAATAGTGAGAGTCCAGTCCATAGTGGATCAAACATAATAGTGTGAGAGTCCAGTCCATAGTGGATCTAACATAATAGTAAGAGTCCAGTCCATAGTGGATCTAACATAGTAGTGTGAGAGTCCAGTCCATTGTGGATCTAACATAATAGTAAGAGTCCAGTCCATAGTGGATCTAACATAATAGTAAGAGTCCAGTCCATAGTGGATCTAACATAATAGTGTGAGAGTCCAGTCCATAGTGGATCTAACATAATAGTGAGAGTCCAGTCCATAGTGGATCCAACATAATAATAAGAGTCCAGTCCATAGTGGATCTAACATAATAGTGTGAGAGTCCAGTCCATAGTGGATCTAACATAATAGTGAGAGTCCAGTCCATAGTGGATCTAACATAATAGTAAGAGTCCAGTCCATAGTGGATCTAACATAATAGTGTGAGAGTCCAGTCCATAGTGGATCTAACATAATAGTAAGAGTCCAGTCCATAGTGGATCTAACATAATAGTAAGAGTCCAGTCCATAGTGGATCTAACATAATAGTAAGAGTCCAGTCCATAGTGGATCTAACATAATAGTGAGAGTCCAGTCCATAGTGGATCCAACATAATAGTAAGAGTCCAGTCCATAGTGGATCTAACATAATAGTAAGAGTCCAGTCCATAGTGGATCTAACATAATAGTAAGAGTCCAGTCCATAGTGGATCTAACATAATAGTAAGAGTCCAGTCCATAGTGGATCTAACATAATAGTGAGAGTCCAGTCCATAGTGGATCCAACATAATAGTAAGAGTCCAGTCCATAGTGGATCTAACATAATAGTAAGAGTCCAGTCCATAGTGGATCTAACATAATAGTGTGAGAGTCCAGTCCATAGTGGGGCCAGCAGGAAACCATCCCGAGCGGAGACGGGTCAGCAGCGCAGAGATGTTCCCAGCCGATGCACAGGCGAGCGGTCAACCCCGGGTCCTGACTCTGGACAGCCAGCACTTCATCCATGGCCACCTTTGTATGCAGTGTTATTTCATTTTAAATTTCAAAAGATTTTTGTGGCTCCCATTGTTTTCTTTAATTTGTGAAACTGGTCAAATTGGCTCTTTGAGTGGTAAAGGTTGCCGACCCCTGTCCTAAAGTGACATGCCTGGCTGTGCCTAAAAGTCCTGTTGTAGACCACCTAAAGTGAGTCAGCACCAACTCCATGTCTCTGGTTTTTGTCTTTCAGAAACGGAGGGTTTCAAGATTGACACCATGGGGACGTACCACGGCATGACTCTAAAGTCTGTGACGGTAAGAACAAGTATTTGAAGGTCCACAACATATCTTCAGTTAAGGAGTTGTACACTGTATAGAGCAGGGGTGCTCATTACGTCGATCGCGAGCTACCGGTCGATCTCGGAGGGTGTGTCAGTCGATCACACCCTCCCAATTAAAAAAATAGTCCTAAAAATGAGCGATCATAAATCTTCACTATGACGTCACTTTCGTCACTTGATTGACATTCACGGCACCCGAGGGTCTTCTGAGATGACGCTGGCTGCTGCCAGCTCATTAAAATTACCGACTGGAAGGCGAGAAACACTTTATTTCAACAGACTCTGGCGCCGTACCTGTCGTCAAAACTCCAAAGACCGACTGCACAGTTGCACAGTTGCGCTAACAAAATAGGAGTCTCAGAAAGATGGCGTGCACAAGCTAGCAAGCTACGGAGTTTGCCGACAATGTATTTCTTGTAAAGTGTATACAAAGGAGTACGGAAGCTGGACAAATAAGATGCCAAAAACCAACCACTTTCATGTGGTATTGGACAGAAAGGAGGACTTTTTTCTCCTCCATTCGAAAATGCGGACGTTTTTAGCACCACTGTCTGATTCCAATCAATGCAAGTCATCAGAATCAGGTAATACACCAACTTATATTCTTGTCTTCATGAAAGAAAGGAATCTATATGTGTCAAACATGCCTGTATTATCTTTAAACACCTTAACTTGTTAACAATATTAACTATATGTGTTAAACATGCTTGTATTATCTTTAAACACCTTTAACTTATTAACAATATTAACTATATGTTAAACATGCTTGCATTATCTTTAAACACCTTTAACTTATTAACTATATGTGTTAAACATGCTTGTATTATCATTAAACACCTTTAACTTGTTAACAATATTAACTATGTGTTAAACATGCTTGTGTTATCTTTAAACACCTTTAACTTATTAATAATATTAACTATATGTATTAAACATGCTTGTATTATCATTAAACACCTTTAACTTGTTACCAATATTAACTATATGTATTAAACATGCTTGCATTATCTTTAAACACCTTTAACTTGTTAACAATATTAACTATATGTATTAAACATGCTTGTATTATCATTAAACACCTTTAACTTGATAACAATATTAACTATATGTGTTAAACATGCTTGTATTATCTTTAAACACCTTTAACTTATTAACAATATTAACTATATGTTAAACATGCTTGCATTATCTTTAAACACCTTTAACTTATTAACTATATGTGTTAAACATGCTTGTATTATCATTAAACACCTTTAACTTGTTAACAATATTAACTATGTGTGTTAAACATGCTTGTATTATCTTTAAACACCTTTAACTTGTTAACAATATTAACTATATGTATTAAACATACTTGTATTATCATTAAACACCTTTAACTTGTTACCAATATTAACTATATGTATTAAACATGCTTGCATTATCTTTAAACACCTTTAACTTGTTAACAATATTAACTATATGTATTAAACATGCTTGTATTATCATTAAACACCTTTAACTTGATAACAATATTAACTATATGTGTTAAACATGCTTGTATTATCTTTAAACACCTTTAACTTATTAACAATATTAACTATATGTTAAACATGCTTGCATTATCTTTAAACACCTTTAACTTATTAACTATATGTGTTAAACATGCTTGTATTATCATTAAACACCTTTAACTTGTTAACAATATTAACTATGTGTTAAACATGCTTGTATTATCTTTAAACACCTTTAACTTATTAATAATATTAACTATATGTATTAAACATGCTTGTATTATCATTAAACACCTTTAACTTGTTACCAATATTAACTATATGTATTAAACATGCTTGCATTATCTTTAAACACCTTTAACTTGTTAACAATATTAACTATATGTATTAAACATACTTGTATTATCATTAAACACCTTTAATTTATTAACAAAAACATATATTTCATAAATAAGTAAATATAAATGATATATATGAATGAGGTAGATCCCCACGACTTGATCAATTGAAAAGTAGCTCGCCTGCAGAAAAAGTGTGAGCACCCCTGGTATAGAGTGTGGATGTTTGAGTCCCAGGTTTAATCTGAATGTATGATTTCATTTACTGACATTATAAGTTTTGACTATTATCATTTTGCATGTACAGGTACATGTCAATACCGCACAAACTGCATTAGATGTCATAAGTGAGCAGTAATACATAGACTCCAATCTCATTCATTAAAATCCTCTTTATTCATACTTTATTGAGCGAAAATGACACATCATGTCATTCATGTGTAAACCATTCATTCAAAATAATTCACTGCGTAGTAAAAAGTCCCAAATGAGTGTTATTTTGGTACGCCTTATAATAAGCACACACATGGTGTTTAAAAGATGGCCAATGCAAAGACTAAACGCTCTCGCAGCCTGTTTGGAAACAAATGTATGAAACTTTCCAGACCTAACAGAAATGAGATAAGGGAAAAACCATCTGTTTTTCAAGGATTATTTTCAATTGAGAGGTGGAGCTTGGCAAAGGCTTACACTCTTAGAGCTTTTCAGTCAATTGTGTTATTATTGTGACTGGTGTACTTGACAGGAGTTGTCCCTCACCTGACCACTTCACATTGCCACAAACCCTCTGGCTGACTTGGGTAGATAGGTGTGGAACACCCTGAATGGGTCTTCAGCTAAACGCAGCACACGCGACATTCACACTTTATAGTCTCCCATGAAGCCATAACCCTAACCCTAACTACCGTATTTTCCGCACCGTAAGGCGCCCTGGGTTAAAAGCCGCGCCTTCAATGAACGGCATATTTCAAAACTTTGTCCACCTATAAGCCGCCCGGTGTTGTAAGCCGCATCTAACTGCGCTAAAGGAATGTCAAAAAAACAGTCAGATAGGTCAGTCAAACTTTAATAATATATTAAAAACCAGCGTTCTAACAACTCTGTTCACTCCCAAAATGTACGCAAATGTGCAATCACAAACATACGTATATCAACATGGACAGAGCTGCGTGAAAAAAGCCACCCGGCCTCTTCGCGTAAACTTAAACTTACCTTAACCACTCGCTCATCTTTTCTTCATCCATCCCTTCGAGTTAGCTTTTATGATGACGCCGGCTGGAAAGGTCTCTTTTGGCAAGGTCTTCCTTTTGAATATCACCATGGGTGGAAGTTTCTGGCCATTAGCATGGCAAGCTAGAACCACAGTGAAGGATGACTTCTCATTCCCTGTGGTGCGAATATTCACCGTACGTGCTCCCGTTGTATCCACAGTGCGGTTCACAGGAATATCAGTTGCTGTGAAATAGTAATCCGTGTGCGGATGGAGAGATTGCGTCTTTTCATGAACCGGATCCCTGACGCTTAGTAGGAGCCATTTTGTGGTCTTTACAGATGTAAACACACAAAGGAAATGAAACGTACGGTATATCCGCGCGCTTTTTCTTCTTCTACGCGGGCGGGTGGTTGCTTACAGTAGAAGAAGAAGCGCTTCCTGTTCTATGGGGGCGGGTGCTTACCTTGGCGGTTGCTTGCGTAGAAGAAGAAGCGCTTCCTGTTCTACCGGGAAAAAAGATGGCGGCTGTTTACCGAAGTTGCGAGATCGAAACTTTATGAAAATGAATCGTAATATTAATCCATATATAAAGCGCACTGGGTTAAAAGCCGCACTGTCAGCTTTTGAGTAAATTTGTGGTTTTTAGGTGCGGCTAATAGTGCGGAAAATACGGTACCTGTATGTGAAAGCAGAATAATCCAAATAAGAATATAACAAATTGCCCTCTATTCATTCTCTGGCTAAATTAAATACGAAAGCAACCACTCAGCGTTTTATTCTTTCTTTATTGCCCATTTATTACTGTTTTTCTTCAACCTTGCCTGGACCTGAGTCCAAATGTGGTAGCGTACATGTGCAAATGTGTACAGCTATGCCAAATAAAGCTCCTTGAATTGAATCCTTATTTTAATGTTGGACGTGGGTAACCACTTTGTTGACAGTCCAAGGGGTGTGGAGACTGACTGCATCACAAGTTCCTTTGACATATGTTCTTGTGTCTCTGGTGGCTGCTCCAGTACTGCAGTAATTCCTTTGGTGTAATTTGGTGTGAGGTGATGAGATTGCTGTACATGCAGCGTGTGAACGGCACGTGGTAGTGGTTGAATAGCAATATGGACGTCTTGGTGGGCTTCACCCTGAGCTGACTTAGACACAATCCCACGTGGACATCCTCCAGGTGTACTATGTGTGTGTTCAAAGATATTCTGAGAATCTTGTCAGCCAAGTCTGCTGACAGCACATAACCAGTCCCAGAGCAGAAGGTGGGATACTCTGCTTTTCCATATTCCTCTTCAGACATGTACCACCTGCTCTTTTTATCACGATGAGCTAACTCATGTTCTATGATTCTGCCTGTGTAATAGTTTGTCTTGGGCTTCAGGTCTGGTTTGAGCAGCTTGTGGATCAGGTACTCGGTGTTGATGAACATGTCACTGTCGGTCTTCATGACATAGCCCGCGTGTGGACAGTACCTTGCCACCCAGTGCAGACCCATCAGGGTCTTCAGGGTCATATTGTTGTAGGATTCTACAAAGTCCTGCTGAATGATATCATGATGCTTGTCACTCTCTTCTTGGAGCATCCTTTGCTGAGAACTTCCCACCTCTCCCTCCAGCTTTCCCAGCAGAAATAGGCGGATAACTCCCACGCCTGGCACCAAGCTCTGGTTTGCCCAGGTCTGCCGTATGGCACTCCTGGCTTCCACCTCTGAAGCCACTGTGGTTATTATAAAGACCAGGAATGGTGTTGCTTCTCCACCTTGACATTTTGCCGGTTCATTGATGATGTAAGGGAACAGACCATGGATTAAAGTGGCATTAAAGTCTCTCTGGGTAGTCTTGACTGGCTCAGGTTTCTCCAAACCTGTTTCAGCTATAATGGTGTTGTTTTTCTTCCCGGGAGAGTTTGTAGCTTCTTCTACGGATGATATGTTGGCATGGAGTCCTTCATCTTGGCATGTCCCTGGACTGCCTCTCAAGCTGAACTGTGCTGTGAGACTTGGATGCCACATGCGGGCTACAAGAAAGATCAGCAGAGCGAGGAGAAAGGCACATTTTGCAATGTTGGAAAAGCATTGCCGTCTTTTCAATTTCATGGTTGGAGCAGCTCTTATTCACTGTGTTTAGTTTCTGGCTGGGGGTCTATTGTTATTGAAGAGTTGCTTCTCCAGTTGCCACCTAGGAAACAAAGGAGAGCACAGAATATCAAATGTTTTAACCTCAGGAAATGATTGCTGTACATTACAGGATTACTTGCATGTGTCTCAAGTTCTTGCAATTATGTGACTGCTTATTCTCGTATATGCTCAGAATATCCCATTCAGTATTGCAACACACCATGCATAACCTTCGTCTGTCCCACCAGGTATTTATAATACATTAGCAGAGTCGTCTTATTGTCTGATCTACAAACCCTAAAAGCAGTGAAGTTGTCACCTTGTGTAAATGGTAAATAAAAAGAGAATAAAACTGTTGTGTATCACTAAGGGGAGGTGACGGCTCAGACACCAGGGGGCAGTGTACAATTATTTATTATATATATATATATATATATATATATAATAATAACAAACAATACTAATTATACGAACTAAGGAAATGGAGTGTGAACTGTATCCAAAAGGGAATGGTGTAAGACTATGTGTAGAATTTAACTGAAGTGAGTGTTACCAAAGTGTTGAAGGAGATACGAGGAAGTCCAGGGGGGGGCAGGCAGATGATCCGGGGCGAGAGAGAGGCGTCAGAATCCAGGGGCTAGTGAGAGGTCGAGGAATGAAGGAGGCAGTCAAAGTCCAGAGGGAAATCCAGGGAAAAGTGAGATGCACAGCTCACTTTCCAGGCGACGGAGGGTACTGCGGGGACACGGGAGAAGACGAGGGACAAATCAAGGCACGGAGAGAAAACACGAATTGAGCATAAAGCTTGTTGCTTACGGTACACCATGAGAAAACTAAGTTCCCGCGCCGATCTTTGGGTCCACTGGTCCTTTATTGAGCTTGCCCTCATCAGACCCAGGTGTGTAGGTTGTCTGATTGTCTGAATGCAGCTGGTGGCTGCGCGCAGCGCGTCCCTGGATGTGCGCACCTGTGGGCGTGTCTCGAGGTGCGCACAGGCGGAGCCTCCAAGTGTTCCCGCAGAGGAGGGAGAAGCAGACTGCGCGTGCGCCGTAACAAAAACAAATCCTTTTCAACTTATATTCAATTGAATAGACTGCAAAGACAAGATATTTCATGTTCACACTGGAAAACTTTTATTTTTTTGCACATATTCGCTCATTTGGAATTTGATGCCTGCAACATGTTTAAAAAAAAAGCTGGGACAAGTGGCAAAAAAGAGTGAGAGAGTTGAGGAATGCTCATCAAAGACTTATTTGGAACATCCCACAGGTGAACAGGCTAATTGGGAACAGGTGGGTGCCATGATTGAGTATAAAAGCAGCTTCCATGAAATGCTCACTCATTCACAAACAAGGACGGGGCGAGGGTCACCACTTTGTCAACAAATGCCTGAGCAAATTGTTTAAGAACAACATTTCTCAACAAGGAATTCACCATCTACGCTCCGTAAAATCATCAAAAAGTTCAGAGAATGTGGAGAAATCACTGCACGTAAGCCATGATATTACGCACCTTGGATCCCTCAGGCATCAAAAAGCCACATCGGTGTGTAAAGGATATCACCACATGGGCTCAGGAACACTTCAGAAACCCACTGTCAGTAACTACAGTCGGCCGCTACATCTGTAAGTGCAAGTTAAAACTCTACTATGCAAAGCCACAGCCATTTATCAACAACACCCAGAAACGCTGGCGGCTTTGCTGGGCCCGAGATCATCTAAGATGGACTGATACAAAGTGGAAAAGTGTTCTGTGGTCTGACGAGTCCATATTACAAATTGTTTTTGGAAACTGTGGACGTCGTGTCCTCCGGACCAAAGAGGAAAAGATCCATCCGGACTGTTCTAGGGTGAAAGTGTAAAAGGCAGCATGTGTGATGGTATGGGGGTGTATTAGTGGCCAAGACATGGGTAACTTACACATCTGTGAAGGCACCATTAATGCTGAAAGGTACATACAGCTTTTGGCGCAATCCAAGCAACGTTATCATGGACGCCCCTTCTTATTTCAGCAAGACAATGCCAAGCCAGGTGTTACATCAACGTGGCTTCATAGTAAAAGAGTGCGGGTACTAGACTGGCCTGCCTGTAGTCCAGACATTGAAAATGTGTGAAGGCTAAAATATGAGAAGGGAGACTGTACATCAAGCAAGAATGGGGAAGAATTCCACTTCAAAAATGTGTCTCCTCAGTGCCCAAACCTTTACTGAGTGTTGTTAAAAGGAAAGGCCATGTAACACACTGGTAAAATGCCTTTTTTGCAATGTGTTGCTGCCATTACATTCTAACTTCATGATTATTTGCAAAAATAACAGTTTCTCAGTGTGAACATGAAATATCTTGTCTTTGCAGTCTATTCAATTGAATATAAGTTGAAAAGGATTTGTTGTATTCTCTTTTTATTTACCATTTACACAACCTGACAACTTCATTTGAATTTAAATATCATTTTTCTATGGTATATACAGTATTTTTAAAACGGGTATAATAGCAAGCATGCATGTAACCTTAACATTATTTACTGATAGTAAACTTTATAAATACAAAAATAGCTTTACTTCATGGCCGAGCCTTCATGTCACTGTTGAGGAGTAGACCGCTTCAGATGCTCGGTGGTCGCAGCACTTGGCCTGTAACTGATGAAGCAGAAGTAAAGAAGAGTCTCCGTTTCAGAATCTGAATCAAAATAGTTTTATTGCCATTGTTTGGGAACGGGTTCACAAACTAGGAATTGTTCTTGGTGCAATGGTGCAACATAAAAGACAGATTTGGTAATAGCGAGAGCTGTAACTGAGCTATCGGATCTTGTTATAGACTTAGAAGGAATTCAAGGAGCTACTGTTAGGAGTTATTGTTCATGTGCCTGATGGCCGAGGGGAAAAAACTGTTCAGGTGGCGGGAGGTGTGGGTCTGGATGGACCGTAGTCTCCTGCCTGAGGGGAGAGGGGAGAATAGTGTGTGTCCAGGGTGAGAAGAGTCAGCTGTGATCCGACCCACACGCCTCCTGGTCCTGGAGGAGAACAAGTCTTGGAGGGATGGGAGCTTGCAGCCAATCCCCTTCTCAGCAGCACGTACCATGCGCTGCAGGCAATGCTTATCCTGGACTGTGGCGCCGGGGAACCACACGGTGATGGAGGAGGAGGTCAGGATAGACTCGATGATGGCTGAGTAAAACTGCACCAGCATCTCGGTCGGCACCTTAAGTTTCCTCAGCTGCTGCAGGAAGTACATCCTCTGCTGGGCCTTCTTGATGAGGGAGCTGATGGTCGGCTCTCACTTGAGGTCCTGGGTGATGGTGGTGCCCAAAAAACGGAAGGAGTCCACAATGGAAACGGGGGTGGGAGAGTCAATCAGGGTGAGGGGGGATGGTGGGGCTGTGACTTTCCTGAAGTCCATGATCATCTCCACTGTTTTCTGGGCGTTCAGCTCCAGGTTGTTGTGGCTGCACCAGGACGCCAGCCGGTCCACCTCTCTCCTGTAGGCGGCCTCATCGCCATCCGAGATGAGCCCAATGAGGGTAGTGTCATCCGCAAACTTGAGCAGTTTTACGGACTGTTGACTGGAGGTGCAGCAGTTTGTGTACAGGGAGAGGAGCCAGGGGGAGAGTACACAGCCCTGAGGAGTAGCAGTGTTCGTGGTTCGACTGTCCGAGACAATCTTCCCCAGCCGCACGTGCTGTCTTCGGTCTGTCAGGAAGTCATTGATCCAACTGCAGAGGGAGTCGGGCACGCTGAGCTGGTAGAGCTTGTCTCGTAGCAGTCCAGGGAGGATGGTGTTGAAGGCAGAGCTGAAGTCCACAAACAGGATCCTAGCGTAGGTTCCTGGGGAGTCCAGATGCTCCAGGATGAAATGGAGGGCCAGGTTCACTGCGTCATCCACAGACCTGTTGGCTCTGTAGGCGAACTGCAGTGGGTCCAGGAGGGGGGCGGTGATGTCCTTGAGGTGGGACAGGACCAAGCGCTCAAAGGACTTCATGACCACAGACGTCAGTGCAATCGGCCTGTAGTCATTAAGTCCTGTGATCCGTGCTTTCTTGGGGACAGGGACAATGGTGGAGGTCTTAAAGCAGGACGGCACGCGGCATAGCTCCAGAAAGGTGTTAAAAATGTCAGTGAAGACAGGAGCCAGCTGGTCCACACTGTGTCTAAGAGTGGAGGGGTAGACACCATCCGGCCCGGGGGCCTTCCGCGTATTGAGCTTCAAGAACTGCCTGCGTACATCCTCCTCTTGGATGGAGAGGGCCTTTACAGTCCTATGATGTTCTTGGAGTCCTGTGATGTCCTTTGAATCCTTTAACTCCTTTAATGAAGTGCTGGCGTTGGTGGGGAGGGTGATGGTGGGGGGAGCAGAGCTTTGATGAGCTGGAGGCCGTACATGACGACAGTAATGTGTGTTGAGGCCCTGAGCGAGAGTCCGGTCATTCAGGGCCTGGGGGGTTTTGGGCTTATAGTTCGTAAGGGTCCTTAGCCCTCTCCAAACGGCCGCAGAGTTATTGGAGCGGAACTGTTCCTGTGGACGGTTAGAGTACACAGATTTAGCTTTCTCCACTTCCCTGTTGAAGTGGTACTTCGCTTCTCTGTAGGTACTCCGGTCCCCGCTTCTCCACGCAGCCTCCTTGGGTGTGAACCAGGGCTTGTCGTTGTTATAACAAGCCCTGGTGCGCGTTGGAATGATGTGCGCCTCATTGAACTGAATGTATGAGGTCACAGTGTCCGTATATTCGTCCAGATTGTTCGTGGCCGCTCCAATTGCATCCCAGTCTGTAGTCTCCCAACATGCACGCAGCTCTTCCACAGACTCGGCGGTGAAACACTTAATGGTCCTCATAACAGCTGATGCAGAGTTCACCTATTAATGAAAGGCTTGATTTAAGACTTGGTGCCTGAAGTCCAAAACCATAAACACTCGGGAACTGGTTTGACTTGTTGCAATGTGTTTGGACACTTGCCCGCCATAATCCTTATTGTCACTGTTCATATTGTCATTGTACTCCTGTAATACTATGCCATAGTCAATTTTCCCTTTTAACCCTTAGACTACCTTGGGGACTTAAGTCTTTTTGCTCATTTCTGGCCATCATTTTGGTTTTAGAATAATTTTTAGTTACTGGTATTCATTTTACAATTCCCGTTCAAAACGTGGGACATTGAGGTATTATGTGGCAGAACGATAGCCCCAAATAGTCGGTTAACCTTTCAACCATTCCTAAAAGACTCTTTCTGGGGACAGATGCTTCTTTGTGCCATTAGTTTACAACTGAATGGAATGCCAATGTGGGTGATTCCCACTATTTTGGACTGGTAGTAGTGGATCCACAGTGATGGTTCTGCCACACAATACCTCAATGCTAACGAGGGAAAATTACACTTCAACGACTGTCATTGTATTTTGACTATAGGATTGCTGTTTTACATCTCAACAGTTGTTTTTCTCACTACCATAGGGCGAAACCATCCTTGCCCAGGCACACCCTCCTGGTGTTGGAATATAAATATGTGGGGTTTTGGCACCAGCTACTAGACTAGATGTGACCAATGGAAGTCTAAGACTAGTTGTGACCAATGGAAGTCTAAGACTAGATGTCACCAATGGAAGTCTAAGACTAGATGTGACCAATGAAAGTCTTAAGACTAGTTGTGACCAATGGAAGTCTAAGAGCAGGTGTGACCAATGGAAGTTAAGAGCAGGTGTGACCAATGGAAGTCTAAGACCAGATGTGACCAATCCAAGTCTTAAGACTAGTTGTGACCAATCCAAGTCTTAAGACTAGTTGTGACCAATGGAAGTCTAAGACCAGATGTGACCCTTGGAAGTCTTAAGACTAGTTGTGACCAATCGAAGTCTAAGACTAGTTGTGGCCAATCGAAGTCTAAGACTAGTTGTGGCCAATCGAAGTCTAAGACTAGTTGTGGCCAATCGAAGTCTAAAACTAGTTGTGACCAATCGAAGTCTAAGACTAGTTGTGACCAATGGAAGTCTAAGACTAGATGTGACCGATCGAAGTCTAAGACTAGTTGTGAACGATCGAAGTCTAAGACTAGTTGTGAACGATCGAAGTCTAAGACTAGTTGTGAACGATCGAAGTCTAAGACTAGTTGTGACCGATCGAAGTCTAAGAGCAGGTGTGACCAATGGAAGTCTAAGACTAGATGTGACCAATGGAAGTCTAAGACTAGATGTGACCGATCGAAGTCTAAGACTAGTTGTGAACGATCGAAGTCTAAGACTAGTTGTGAACGATCGAAGTCTAAGACTAGTTGTGAACGATCGAAGTCTAAGACTAGTTGTGACCGATCGAAGTCTAAGAGCAGGTGTGACCAATGGAAGTCTAAGAGCAGGTGTGACCAATGGAAGTCTAAGAGCAAGTGTGGCCAATGGAAGTTAAGAGCAGGTGTGACCAATGGGAGTTAAGAGCAGGTGTGACCAATGGAAGTCTAAGACTAGTTGTGACCAATGGAAGTCTAAGACTAGATGTGACCAATGGAAGTCTAAGACTAGATGTGACCGATCGAAGTCTAACAGCAGGTGTGACCAATGGAAGTCTAAGTCTAAGACTAGATGTGACCGATCGAAGTCTTAACAGCAGGTGTGACCAATGGAAGTCTAAGAGCAGGTGTGGCCAATGGAAGTTAAGAGCAGGTGTGACCAATGGAAGTTAAGAGCAGGTGTGACCAATGGAAGTCTAAGACTTGGTGTGACCAATCTAAGTCTATGATCATGAAGTGATGAAGTCTACGAGATGAGAGACAAAAGGTCTTCTAAGACCAACACACAGTCCAGTTGTGATGATAGAATGTCCTGAGACTCCAATGACCTGATGAATGTGCTTAGACTCCAACGACCTGATGAACGTCTTGAGAGTCCAATGACCTGATGAAAGTGCATGGACTCCAATGACCTGATGAACGTCTTGAGAGTCCTATGACCTGATGAATGACAAGATCCTTAGACACACAAGTCATTGAGAAGTATTTCTGTCTCCAGGAAGGAGCGTCTGCCAGGAAGGCCCAGACCCCTGCACTGCAGCCCGTGCCTCGGCCCAGTCAGTCCATCACTGTCACTGATATTATGTACCATCATGCTGCTTGGTAATCATATCTTTGTTTTCATCTTCTAGTTTCACAAGCCAGACCTCCACCAAATCAGAAAAAAGGTAAATGGTGTGAAATCAGAATGTAAGGATTATAATGTTGACTTTTTAAAAGATGTCAGTCATTGTGGTCTAGATGAAGAAGCCCTAAATAGAGGTGGACCCCCTACTTGCACACCGTGTATGAAATAAACTGCTCCTGAAGATACCTCACATATAATAAATGACCTTTGATCTACACCTTATGATTGGACACTTGGCCATTGTTTAGTATCCAACATGGCAACTACATTGAAGAAATGTCTAATATTTGCTCCACAGGCTCCCGCACGCCCATCATCATCATCCCAGCTGCCACCACCTCCATCATCACCATGCTCAACGCCAAGGACCTCCTGCAGGACCTCAAGTCAGTTTCACTTTCACTTGAGTCAACGTAAGGATCCAGGAAGTAAGTAGGACATTGTGTCCCACCAGGCTGGTCACGTCGGAGGACAAGAAGAAGCAAGGCATCCAGCGTGACAACGAGGTTCTTCTGCAGAGGCGCAAAGACCAGATCCAGCCTGGTGGAAACACACTCTCTGTCACGGTCCCCTACAGAGTCATCGACCAGCCTCTCAAACTGGCACCTCAGGACTGGTGAGATATCTTTCACTTTTCTTTCAACCCCAACTTTTACACCACAAATACATATTAGTCCTCTCCTCTTACACTGCAGGACACAGTGGCCCTAATCACATTTGTTAACATCGCACTGTTTAAATGCCTTTTCTATCTAATCACACTGTTTAAATGACATTTCTATCTGACTCCAGTGCACTGGCCCCAATGTAGTCCTCACTTGCATGCGCAAGCCCCAATGTGGTCCCGATGTGGCCCCAATGTAGTCCTCACTTTCATGCGCAAGCCCCAATGTGGTCCCGATGTGGTCCCAATGTAGTCCTCACTTGCATGCGCAAGCCCCAATGTGGTCCCGATGTGGCCCCAATGTAGTCCTCACTTGCATGCGCAAGCCCCAATGTGGTCCCGATGTGGCCCCAATGTAGTCCTCACTTGCATGCGCAAGCCCCAATGTGGTCCCGATGTGGCCCCCAATGTAGTCCTCACTTGCATGCGCAAGCCCCAATGTGGTCCCAATGTGCTCCCCATGTGTTCCCCATGTGGCCCCAATGTGGGCCCCAAATGCGGGCCCCCAATATGGCCTCAACGTCACTTGCATGTGCACTTCAATCAAGTGAAAACAAAGAAAGTGGACCCGGAGGAAGTCGCTACTACTACAAAATCAAATAAAAGTTGCCACACCTTAAATAGAGCATTTTTTAAACGTGAAAGTAAAGTAATATAATGTATGAATAGATGTATATAGTGTCATATATTTAATATATATATAGTGTCATATATTTAATGTGTATAGTGTCATATATTTAATGTATATAATGTCATATATTTAATGTATATAGTGTCCTATACTTAATGTATATAGTGTCATATATTTAATATATGTATATAGTGTCATATATTTAATAAATATATATAGTGTCCTATATTTAATGTATATAGTGTCATATATTTAATAAATATATATAGTGTCCTATATTTAATGTACCGTATTTTCCGCACTATAAGGCGCACCGGATTATTAGCCGCACCTTCTATGAATTACATATTTCATAATTGTGTCCACCAATAAGCCGCCCCGGACTATAAGCCGCGCCTACGCTGCGCTAAAGTGAATGTCAAAAAAACGCTGCGCTAAAGTGAATGTCAAAAAAACAGTCAGATAGTTCAGTCAAACTTTAATAATATATTGAAAACCAGCGTTCTAACAACTCTGTCCCAAAATGTACAAATGTGCAATCACAAACATAGTAAAATTCAAAATGGTGTAGAGCAATAGCAACATACCGGTAATGTTGCTCGAACGTTAATGTCACAACACACAAAATAAACATAGCGCTCACTTTCTGAAGTTATTCTTCATTCGTACCGGTAAATCCTTCGAATTCTTCGTCTTCGGTGTCCGAATTGAAAAGTTGCGCAAGCGTGGGTTCCAAAATGGCCGGCTCCGTCTCTTCGAAGTCATCGGATTCAGTGTCGCTGTTGTTGTGCAGCAGTTCTGTGAATCCTGCCTTCCGGAAAGCTCGGACCACAGTTGTGACAGAAATATCTGCCCAGGCATTTACAATCCACTGGCAGATGTTGGCGTATGTCGTCCGGCGCTGTCTGCCCGTTTTAGTGAAGGTGTGTTCGCCTTCGGTCATCCATTTTTCCCACGCCGTTCGCACTCGTGATTTGAATGCCCTGTTGACACCAATATCCAGCGGTTGGAGTTCTTTGGTTAATCCACCCGGAATGACGGCGAGTGTTGTATTTGTGTGCTTCACTTGTTTTTTGACACCATCTGTGATGTGGGCGCGCATAGAGTCGTATATCAACATGGACGGAGCAGCGTGAAAAAAGCCACCCGGCCTCTTCGCGTAAACTTCCCTTAACCACTCGCTCATCTTTTCTTCATCCATCCATCCCTTCGAGTTAGCTTTTATGATGACGCCGGCTGGAAAGGTCTCTTTTGGCAAGGTCTTCCTTTTGAATATCACCATGGGAGGAAGTTTCTGGCCATTAGCATGGCAAGCTAGAACCACAGTGAAGGATGACTTCTCATTCCCTGTGGTGCGAATATTCACCGTACGTGCTCCCGTTCCACAGTGCAGTTCACAGGAATATCAGTTGCTGTGAAATACGGTAGTAATCCGTGTGCGGATGGAGAGATTGCGTCTTTTTATGAACCGGATCCTTGTCCTTTGTAGGAGCCATTTTGTGGTCTTTACAGATGTAAACAGGAAATGAAACGTACGGTGATATCCGCGCGTTTTTTCTTCTTCTTCCGGGGGCGGGTGAAGCGCTTCCTGTTCTATGGGGGCGGGTGCTTTCCTTGGCGGTTGCTTGCGTAGAAGAAGAAGCGCTTCCTGTTCTACCGGGAAAAAAGATGGCGGCTGTTTACCGAAGTTGCGAGATCGAAACTTTATGAAAATTAATCGTAATAAAGCGCACCGGGTTATAAGGCGCACTGTTAGCTTTTGAGAAAATTTGTGGTTTTTAGGTGCGCCTTATAGTGCGGAAAATACGGTATATAGTGTCATATATTTAATATATGTATATGGTGTCATATATTTAATATATATATAGTGTCATATATTTAATATATATATAGTGTCCTATATTTAATGTATATAGTGTCATATATTTAATGTATATAGTGTCCTATATTTAATGTATATAGTGTCCTATATTTAATGTATATAGTGTCATATTTAATATATGTATATAGTGTCATATATTTAATATATATATATATATAGTGTCCTATATTTAATGTATATAGTGTCATATATTTAATGTATATAGTGTCATATATTTACTATATGTATATAGTGTCATATATTTAATAAATATATATAGTGTCCTATATTTAATGTATATAGTGTCATATATTTAATATATGTATATGGTGTCATATATTTAATATATATATAGTGTCATATATTTAATATATATATAGTGTCCTATATTTAATGTATATAGTGTCATATATTTAATGTATATAGTGTCATATATTTAATGTATATAGTGTCCTATATTTAATGTATATAGTGTCCTATATTTAATGTATATAGTGTCATATTTAATATATGTATATAGTGTCATATATTTAATATATATATATATAGTGTCCTATATTTAATGTATATAGTGTCATATATTTAATGTATATAGTGTCATATATTTAATATATATATATATTGTCTTATATTTAATGTATATAGTGTCATATATTTAATATATATAGTGTCATATATTTAATATGTATATAGTGTCATATATTTAATATGTATATAGTGTCATATATTTAATATATATATAGTGTCCTATATTTAATGTATATAGTGTCCTATATTTAATGTATATAGTGTCATATATTTAATGTATATAGTGTCATATATTTAATATGTATATAGTGTCATATATTTAATATGTATATAGTGTTATATATTTAATATATATATAGTGTCCTATATTTATTGTATATAGTGTCCTATATTTAATGTATATAGTGTCATATATTGAATCTATATAGAGTCATATATTTATTGTGTATATAGTGTCATATATTTAATGTATGTAGTGTCATATATTTAATGTATATAGTGTCATATATTTAATGTATGTAGTGTCATATATTTAATGTATATAGTGTCATATATTTAATGTATATAGTGTCATATATTTAATGTATATAGTGTCATATATTTGGGAGGTTGTAATATTTTTATGGCTGTTAGATTTATTTTCCAATTGGTGTGCCTCACAATATGAAGGTCCTGAGTAGTCTTGGGTTCAATCCCGGGCTCGGGATCTTTCTGTGTGGAGTTTGCATGTTCTCCCCGTGACTGCGTGGGTTCCCTCCGGGTACTCCGGCTTCCTCCCACTTCCAAAGACATGCACCTGGGGATAAGTTGATTGGCAACACTAAATTGGCCCTAGTGTGTGGGTGTGAGTGTGAATGTTGTCTGTCTATCTGTGTTGGCCCTGCGATGAGGTGGCGACTTGTCCAGGGTGTACCCCGCCTTCCGCCCGATTGTAGCTGAGATAGGCTCCAGCGCCCCCCGCGACCCCAAAGGGAATAAGCGGTAGAAAATGGATGGATGGATGTGCAGTGTAATTGATTGTAATGGTATTGAATTATTATATGTGCTGATCACAAAGATGACAAAAATCAATAATATTCAAATAAACTACAAAAGAAGGTACTCCTGGAAAATACATGTACATAGACTACAATAAATACATTGTAACTAAATCAACAATAGATAATAATCATGAGTTTCTTGGCTAATGTGTCAATAAAATGAAAGTACAAATGCAAATGTCCACCACTTTAGTCATACTTTTTCTGTTTGATGTTGTCATTACTGCCACACGTGGTGACATAGTGTATTACAACTAGCTGTTCTTCTGTGTGTTTCATGTTGCCATTACTGCCACACGTGGTGACATAGTGTATTACAACTAACTGTTCTTCTGTTTGTGTGATGTTGTCATTACTGCCACACGTGGTGACATAGTGTATTACAACTAACACTCACTTCATTGAACATTCAAACACAGTGTGACTGTTCATAAATGTAATGTTACACTGGCCATAAATAGACTTGTTATATGTTTAGGCCTACTAAGCTTTAACGTTGATGCTACTTGGAAAGCCAAGTGTTTGGTGTAGACTCGTATTAATTTACTAATAATAGCTGCTTACTGTGCTTCTATCTACACGTCTTCAAGTTCACTAAGCACTTGTTTTCTGTCTGCTTTCTAGCCAGCTTGTTCCTGGCGTGTCAAATGTTCAGTCTCATCCTCCAGTGATAAAGATACTCAGAAATTGATCAAGCGGAGCCCCTTTGGCCCCTGATGGGAAGTCCAGGGTTGCTGATCAGTATGTTCCTTCACTCCAGGGACCGAGTGGTGGCTGTGTTCGTGCAGGGTCCTGCCTGGCAGTTCAAGGGCTGGCCATGGCTGCTGCCTGACGGCTCTCCTGTCGACATATTTGCCAAGAGTAAGTGACGGCGCCTGCAAGTGAATGCAGGCACGGCCCGTGCATGAACGTGTGTGTCGCTTCCAGTTCGAGCCTTTCATTTAAAGTACGACGAGGCCAAGACCGACATCAACGTGCAGAAGTGGGACGTGACCGTCTTGGAGCTCAGCCGCCACAGGCGCCATCTGGACCGGCCTGTCTTCTTGCGCTTTTGGGAGACCCTCGACAGGTATGGCTTCTTTGTTAGCATCATCAACCTTATTACAGCCTCGGCATCAAACTTCTTTCCCTACGGGCCACATGTGTGACAGTGCATAATTCATGTTTAGTTGTCCAATTGGTATATTCTATTACATGCACATTGCTGGATAACTTCATTACAATTTCAAAGTCCGGATGATAAAGGAGCCATATGTAATAATGTGGCCAGAAATGGTACTGCAATCACGGTCAAAATTCTGTAGTCCCCTCCCCCTCTCCCTGACTGAGGTTGCCAGATACGCAGCTGAATCCAGCTGGATGGACTGGTCTACTCCAAGGAACTTCAAACTTCCACTGCCTCTTACTAGGGGTTGAGGACTGGGACCATAATAGCTGAGTAGACAATGTCAATAACAAATCTCTAACCAACACAGAAATGAGGCTATTTTCAGGAAGAAGTGTGTACAATATGACAACAATCATATGGTTATTGTCAGTACTATCAGAAACCAAAGACTACAACCAACACTAGCAATGGTTATACTGGTGACAATAAATACCGTATTTTTCCGACTATAAGTCGCAGTTTCACATTGCCACGATGACTAATGTTCCTCAGCGTATCAGCATATTGAGAAGGATATAGGCACTGACACTACACATATCCATCCATCCATTTTCTACCGCTTGTCCATATCCACTTAGCTTTTATTTGTACTAAATATATGTTGTCCTGTCAGTTGGATGACACATGCTAACTAGCATATATTTACCCCGTTAGCCTGTATGTCCATGTGTCATTGACCGGGCTAGCATGCTAACATTTGTTACTATCTTTGTTAGACAAGATCATAGACTGTATTGGGCAATATAGTTTACACACCAAATGTCCATTTCCATGTCTTACAAGTCACAAGAAAAGGTAAATGCCTGACTTACCTATCAAGGAGGAAATGAGCAAGTTTGGCATCAAATTCAAAAACTCCTGGTTTTGTTCCTGGCTTTGTCATGAATAAGTTGAGAATGGTAACTTTTAGATGTACTAAGGTGTGACATGTTTAGTAACTTTACCGGTGGCAGTAGCCAGACCAAGATGGCAACCTGAATGTGACACACTCACAGAATTTCTAATTGGTCAAACTGTGGAGGGCGGGGCATCGAAAAGAAAACAATAACAATATTTCGGGGCTGTAAATCTAAATTTTGGAATGAGCATATCCTGGCTGAACAACATTTATTGATGACTTGACATTACATATGGCTCCTTGAAGTAAGTATTTGTCTCCACAAAAGACATGTTCATACAACGATCAGATTCAATGAATGAATACATTTAGCCAAGTTAAGCGATGTGGGGGAGCAGACATGGCCCCAGAGAGAGCAGACATGGCCCCAGAGAGAGCAGACATGGCCCCAGAGAGAGCAGACATGGCCCCAGAGAGAGCAGACATGGCCCCAGAGAGAGCAGACATGGCCCCAGAGAGAGCAGACATGGCCCCAGAGAGAGCAGACATGGCCCCAGAGAGAGCAGACATGGCCCTAGAGAGAGCAGACATGGCCCCAGACAGAGCAGACATGGCCCCAGAGAGAGCAGACATGGCCCCAGAGAGAGCAGACATGGCCCCAGAGAGAGCAGACATGGCCCCAGACAGAGCAGACATGGCCCCAGACAGAGCAGACATGGCCCCAGACAGCGCAGACATGGCCCCAGACAGCGCAGACATGGCCCCAGACAGCGCAGACATGGCCCCAGACAGAGCAGACATGGCACCAGAGAGAGCAGACATGGCCCCCGAGAGAGCAGACATGGCCCCCGAGAGAGCAGACATGGCCCCAGAGAGAGCAGACATGGCCCCAGAGAGAGCAGACATGGCCCCAGAGAGAGCAGACATGGCCCCAGAGAGAGCAGACATGGCCCCAGAGAGAGCAGACATGGCCCCAGAGAGAGCAGACATGGCCCCAGACAGAGCAGACACGGCCCCAGACAGAGCAGACACGGCCCCAGACAGAGCAGACACGGCCCCAGGGAGAGCAGACACGGCCCCAGGGAGAGCAGACACGGCCCCAGGGAGAGCAGACACGGCCCCAGGGAGAGCAGACACGGCCCCAGGGAGAGCAGACACGGCCCCAGGGAGAGCAGACACGGCCCCAGGGAGAGCAGACACGGCCCCAGAGAGAGCAGACACGGCCCAGAGCCTGCAGTTGAGAGCTGTAGATGAATAGATGTTATGAGGAGGAATCTACTCCCACTAACATTCTGTCTGCTTTTTGTCTTCCAGATACATGGTGAAGCACAAGTCTCACCTGCGCTTTTAAGGCAGATTGTGACGTCCACAAGTGAATGTTGAAATAAACGCTGAATAAAAAAGAATATTAGTGTGTGAGGTGAGCTGTCCCATGGTCCAGAGCTGTCCCATGGTCCAGAGCTGTCCCATGGTTCAGAAGGAGCACTACTTATTCCTTCCCTGAGCACTTGCCATGCAAGACTGGATGTGACGGAGCCCTGAGTGTGTATGCTGACATGTAGGTTCAGTCCTTGTGTCAATTAGAGGTAAGACTTGCCTATTTTCAATATCTATGATTTTGGAGTGTTTGCGGCTGGATGTACATACATGCTACAAGAGAAAGATAGAAATACTGGAGAAAGCAACTTGTGTTTCCCTTTTGATGCCATGATAGTCCCACTTAGTTGATGAAAGTATTTCCTTGTTGCTATGGTGATGGAGCAGAGAGGACTATGCTTCAATAAAGCTCTGTGAAAGCACTTCCTGTCTGTCACAGCTCCTTCTAATGCATACTTGGGAACAACAGCAACCACATGTAGGGTTTCTCCATTCCTACCTCTTCTTCTTGTCACAGTACATCATCAATATATACCAATCACTGTTACCTTTGTTATATTATTCTCCTTTCTTACATACAACTGTTGGATCAAATGTAAGTCAATAATAACTTCATACTATCCACTATTCATCGCAATCGTTTGCTCTTAGCGCTAAAGTCATCCTACAGGAAGTGGTTCTTAGCAACCAACGCTGTGATCAAAGTTGGACTTGCCATGAAACACGTGAAGATATTCATCACTCTGCTGCCCTCTGGCTGCTGAAGTGGATAGTGCATCCCCATTGGGTACGTCACATGTCAGGTTCATTGCAACACATCCCCTTCCTACTGTATGAAATTACATTTGAGAGAATCAAAATATAGATTTAATCACTCTATTAAATCACAGGATTGATTAAATATTCATAAATTCAGTTTATCTGGAGGGGATTGTGTTTGGCCGCAGTTCCAAGAGACGAGTAATGAGCTGCGAGCTTGTCAGCTGGGGATTGGCGTTGGCGAGTTCATTGAAATGGTCCGATTCTGATCAGTGGTGGATCAATGGTCACATCCTTAGTACGAATGTCCTTATTTGCACTTTTGCAACAAGCTTCTTCAGAGCAAACATCCAATGGAAACATGTTTGTTTTCTGACTTGGCGAGGGGTGGTACTCGACAATTATTAACTGGTCCTCGTCGGATTTCACAGCATTTGTTTGGATTTTGTCAGAAAATTGGACAATTCCTGACAAAATGTCTCTGAGGTGTCTGGTAATTGTCCTCCTGTCCTTTCCCCAAGCCTTTCACGGTAAGTCCACTCCATTTTGGATTGTTTGAAAACCACTGAACGGAATGCTGCCTCTGGTCTTAGCTCAAGTCTTAGCCCAAAGTACAGCAGAGTCCTGTCCTGCTCCCCGACTGGATGGAGGGTTTTTTGTGCCGGAGCAAGGAACCTACTCGCATGAAAGCGGCCTCGCGTATGCTTGCAACCACGGGTGGAAACCAGCGGTGGAGGGTTGGTGGGCCACCACTGTATGCCTGAACGGATCATGGTCTCATATGCCACAATGTATTGGTAAGTCAAATGCCAACATGCCACCATGTATTGGTAAGTCAAATGCCAACATGCCACAATGTATTGGTCAGTCAAATGCCAACATGCCACATTGTATTGGTAAGTCAAATGCTAAAACCTTATTCATATAATAGCATGAGAGTAATTGTACTGTTGAAGGGCTTACCAGCATGTAGCTTCTCCCTGCGCCCAGGCGTGAGTACTGCATCCAACCTGAAAAAGTGGTTGACATTGTGTTCCCGCTGCAGATCCCGGGGTCACCACCACTGATTTTAGCGGTTACGTGGCCTCATAGGACTGCACATTCATGACCTTGAATTGGCCATGTACCAATTCTTGCCTCACGATAGGATCTTTCAAGGGAGCCGTTCAATAGACCGTCTCCTTGCTATGTTTTACCTCGTGCTACCACTTTTAATCTCCTAAACATGTCATTTTACACATTGAACCTTTACATGCCCTACAGATATACTAACATTTGTACTTTAAATGAAGCTGCTAAAATACTATAACTTGACTCACACTCTCTGTATGTGTTGTACTTTCAATTGCTTTCAACAAAACCAGCACATTTCCTGGAAACACCAACAGCCCTTCACATCTTTGTAACTATATCACTGATATGATTTGATTGAGAGTGCAGTCCAGCATCACTCCAAGGAGCTTGGCACTTCTGACCGGTTGAACTGTTGAGATACCTAGCCTCAGATCCAACTTTGGCTCACAAAGATAACCCTTGCCTAGTCCTTAATACAATTCTTTTGGTTTTTGAGATGTTAAGGACAAGTGTGTTACAAACTGTCCAGTCATGCACAGCTTTTAGTCCCTCACTCAATACTACATTAAGTACACTGCATGATATAAGGTTGCATCATCAGCATAAAGAACCAATCTTGCACGCCCGGTAGCCCAAGGTCAATCATTGGTGAATATAGAAAAAAAGTAAAGGTCCTAGGCAACTTCCCTGTGGAACACCACAATCCAAACTTCTGCTATTAGACAAGCTGCCATTAAGATACACCTGCTGTGATCTTGAGGACAAATATCCACATTAAAGCCCAAGTATTAAAACCATAACATTTAAGGTTCTCAATTAAAAGAGAGTGGTCAATCACGTCAAATGCAGCACTCAAATCTGACAGCACAGCTCCAACCAACATAGAATTATCTAGAGCATTAAGCTGTCATTTGTATAAGAGCAGTGGACGTAGAGTGGCCCGTTCTATATGCATGTTGAGAATCAGTTGCTAGCCCATTTGATTGAAAGTAAGCTTGAATTTGTGCATAAGACACATTTCTCCAGTATTTTACATAACCCAGGTAGGATGCTTATTGGTCTAGAATTGCCCTCATTGAAAGACAATTTGGTATCCTTATGTAGAGGAGTAACCTTAGCCACCTTCCATATCTTTGGACACAGGCCCACTTGTAAACATTTATTAAAAATATGACAAACAGGCACTGATATGATACCAGCAGTCATTTACTATCCAGGTTGTCTACACCAGCTACTTTGTTGTCCGGAAGAGAGTGTAGTAACCTCTCAACCTCACTGACTTCAACCTGATGAAAATTGAATTCACAGTCCTCCATCCATCCACCCATCCATCTTCTTCCGCTTATCCGAGGACGGGTCGCGGGGGCAGCAGCCTAAGCAGGGAAGCCCAGACTTCCCTCTCCCCAGCCACTTCTTCCAGCTCCTCCCGGGGAATCCCCAGGCGTTCCCAGGCCAGCCGGGAGACATAGTCTTCCCAACGTGTCCTGGGTTTTCCCTGTGGCCTGCTACCAGTCGGCCGTGCCCTAAACACCTCCCTAAGGAGGCGCTCGGGTGGCATCCTGACCAGATGCCCGAACCACCTCATCTAGCTCCTCTCCATGTGGAGGAGCAGCGGCTTTACTTTGAGTTCCTCCCGGATGACAGAGTTTCTCACCCTATCTCTAAGGGAGAGCCCTGCCACCCGGCGGAGGAAACTCATTTGGGCCGCTTGTACCCGTGATCTTGTCCTTTCGGTCATAACCCAAAGCTCATGACCATAGGTGAGGATGGGAACGTAGATCGACCGGTAAATTGAGAGCGTTTCCTTCCTGCTCAGCTCCTTCTTCACCACAACGGATCGACACAGCGTCCGCATTACTGAAGACGCCGCACCGATCCGCCTGTCCATCTCACCATCCACTCTTCCCTCACTCGTGAACAAGACTCCGAGGTACTTGAACTCCTCCACTTGGGGCAAGATCTCCTCCCCAACCCGGAGATGGCACTCCACCCTTTTCCGAGCGAGAACCATGGACTCGGACTTGGAGGTGCTGATTCCCATCCCAGTCGCTTCACACTCGGCTGCGAACCGATCCAGTGAGAGCTGAAGATCCTGGCCAGATGAAGCCATCAGGACCACATCATCTGCAAATAGCAGAGACCTAATCCTGCAGCCACCAAACCAGATCCCCTCAACGCCTTGACTGCACCTAGAAATTCTGTCCATAACCCTAACCCTATAGAAACAGCATACTAGAATTGCTTTCAAATACCTGCACACAAATAGCTTCAATGCTCTCCCTCATCAAATCATTACGCACTTTGATAGATCAATGATTGTGAACATAAATAGCCATCCCACCCCCAAACCTGTTCCTATCTTTCCTAAACATTGAGAACCCCTCAAAGGCTACAACTGAATCAGAAAAGGAATCATCAAGGTGGGTCTCAGAAATGGCAAAGATGTTAATAAAATGATCTGTGATAATACACTCTACTTCCTGCTACTTGTTACGCAGGCTGCATACATTCAGGTGAGCTAACACCAGGCCCCGATGAAGGCCCAGCTTAGTGCATGACATAACAGTACTGGAAGTAGTCATGACATAGGCCAAACCAAGATACTAAAAACACCCACGAATGCCCATTCTAAAAAAGCCAGGGGATAACCTTTGGGTCCCGATACAGCTATATATATATATATATATATATATATATATATATATATATATACAGCCTTTTTTTGTAACCAAGTCATTGTTCAAATATTGTAACGTCTGTCGAGACGCTTATCTCCATTCGGTGCCACACGTCCACACCATCAAAATGCCGAGGCAAACATTTCCACATCAACACCATATGAAAAAATTTGTGATTTTTTTAGGTGTGATTTCCTTCTCTGCATGAAAGTTTAAAAGTAGCATATATTAATGCAGTATGAAGAAGAATGTTTTAATGTCAACCAATTACAAGTCAAAAAGTTTGGGGTCTTCTGTTTAAGTTGTGCGGACGCTGTTCTTCTTTGTGGGGACATGGATTGTCATGTCATGTACGGATGTACTTTTTGGACGCCGTCTGCTCCACACGCTGGAAGTCTTTGCTGTCGTCCAGCATTCTGTTTTTTTGTTTACTGTGTCGCCAGTTCAGTTTTACTTTGGTTCTGCATGGTCTTCCCTCAGCTTCATTGCCTTTTCCCTTCCCCTTTGTTCAACTCTGGTTGAAGCATTGCATACCTTTTGGCCTGCACTGTGCTCTGCGTATTGGGATCACCACCGACCGGTGTGTTGGTTAGTCCGCCACCACATGCTCATTAACAAGCAAGGGGCCTTGAGTTCTTCAAAGCAGCTGTTTGTTGGCCCCCAGGTGAGAGCAGCTGTCTTCCGCCAGATGTCCCCAACGCCAAGTACACGGAGAGTGCTCCAGGCTGGTACCAGCAAGGCAAGGTGATCCGGGTCAAGTGTGACCAGGGCTACCAACACGCCACCTGGGAGGCCACAGCCACATGTGCAAATGGAACTTGGTCCTCCCTGCCCGTTTGCCAGCGTATGTTTCCATCTCTCTGCTGGAACTCCAGCAGGTTCCCAGCGTCAACCGTGTCTCTGCTTCTCTCCAGGAAGTAAGAGCTCTTGTGATGAGCCGCCTCGGATGGCCCACGCCGTCATCCTCTACAAGAACCAGCAGGTGTTTGCGGTCGACTCCGAGGTGCACTTTGAATGTGAGGAGGGCTACAGTGTCCAAGGAGACAACACCCGCAAGTCCATCCTTTGTTTGTCAGGGGCCTGGACTCAAGCGCCCAACTGCAGTGAGTGGAAATGCAACCTTAACTTGACCTTGACCTTGCAGCTTGAGTGGAAATGCAACCTTAACCTTAATATATATATATATATATATATATATATATATATATATATATATATATATATATATTTATATGTGTATATATATGTGTGTGTGTATATATATATATATATATGGATGGATGGATATATATATATATATATGTTTATATATATATATATATATATATATGTTTATATATGTATATATATGTTTATATATGTATATTTAATAAATATGTATGTGTGTGTGTGTTTGTAAATGTTATTTTTATTTTTTAGTAAGAACACAAATAGTTGGGCATGATGGCGACATGTCGGGCAGGGTGACAAAACCTGCTGCTGATACAAGTGAGTAATTAGCAGGCATTATTATTATTATTATTATTATTATTATTATTATGAACATTTCATCAGTAGAATGTTCTCTTTAGTTCCAGAGCGAGGAAGTGGGCGTGGCTCTCCTGCTGGGGGTTCCACTGTCACTGACACAGGTGAGATATATTATCTGCCAATAAACACACTCATGTCCAATTGCTTGTGCTAAAGTCAGTCACTCAATGTTTGCTTGTACTAAAGTCATATTGTACATATTACGTATTGTTATGAAGGTGTCTGTTACTACATTATATATATATATATATATATATATATATATATATATATATATATATATATATATATACTGTGTAGTGTGTATATTGCACATATTACAATATCGTTTTATAATTTTCCAGCCGCTTGATGACTTTAGGGACTGATTTAAAAAAAATGCAAATTATTTGTGTTGGTGTCTTTTTGCTTTTTGTAAAATGCTGTTAGTTTTTTCATAAAGGAAATATGTTATTATATCTGTGATATGTCTTGTGATATGCAATTTCTTGCATCCGGGTCATTTTAGTGCCTCCCATGCACCGTCAGCGTGCTCAAAGTAGGTTCTGTTGGCTGGAGCGCACTTCAGTATAGAAAAGGTCCCACATGTTATGTTTGTGTGCCTGCATGACGACAGCCGCTATAAACCTCATTTAAGCTTTTGCACGTGCTATTAATTGTACACACAGTCTTAGTAGATCACACGCAACACGCCCACTCATAGTATACTCAATTATATAGTTTGCACACGCTGTTGCAATCACATTCCAAGCCGTTTCCTGCTCTGCCACTGGTAAGAGAATAATGGCAGGGTTGCCCTCATAGTCCACTGACTCCAGCATCAAGGCTTATTTTTAAACGCTGGGACCAAATCCTGCTTGGAGTTGAGTTTAGAGGGTTTATACATTTGTTTTAATGACGGTAACATTTTAAAATCTTAATTTTGCACAAATAAAATATTGCATGAATGATATTTTATTTTATAAATACAATAGAATAATACATAACACTCCTAAAATAATTATTGAACATATTACTAGAAAACATGCACCAAATTACATTCAGGCTTGATGATATAATAGATATAAAAACAATATATATCAAAAATATAAACCCAAATCCAATTCGAGGGCTTCAACACGTGACGTTCTGAGGTGAAAATAGAAATGTTGTTTGTCAGCGAGCCACAGTCCACAGTGTGTGGATCCAAGACTTGGCCAGTGTTGATGAGTCCATTTCTTCTTTCTCCTCTTGGCAAGGATCTGCAACAACGTCTGGCACAAGCAGCAGCAGCAGCAGCAGCACACCTCTGACGGTCCCAGGTACCGCTCTCTTATCTTACCTTTCAGTCCAGCATGGAGTCCAAAGTGCAGCCTGGGGGCCATTTGCGGCTAGTTTTTGCAGGACCCGCGACACGTTCCAAAATGACTATCAAAAAAGTAGAAACGGGTGAAATGTATTGCAATGTCCACTTTGAAGCTGTCATTGCTTAAAAAAATGGTATGGTACGGTACGGTATGGAATGGATCTTTATTGTCATTGCACAAGTACAGCAACATTTCATTTTCAGCACAATCCTGTTCAAGAGCCGACATACATTGTATTTGGAGACAGAACGGGAACGCTAATGAGTCGGCAATCACGGCGCCCCGAAAAGGCGGGGGGAGGATGAGTAAAATAAAAAGTCGATCTCAGACCAGGCTCCTACGAGGGGGCGCAGTCTGGAGTGTAAAAAAACTTGATGCCGATAATCACATATCGCATGTTTGACACAGAAACCACAAGACTTGCAACGGCGGGAGTGGGCGGGCATCCGGTCTGAACCAGCCAGCCACTAGGGGCGCTGCTCTGTGGGGTTGGGGGCCTCCAATGACTTCACATCAAATATTCAGCTTTGAAATCATTTTGGGGGGGGAAAATATTGCATATTTTGTTTGTTTCCATGAAATGTTTACTTTGACAAAAAGAGCATAAAACAAAAACAAAAACAAGCTTTTAGTCTATGGATAATGGAGAGGTGGGAAGTGGCTCTAGAGACTTAAGTCTTATTTTTAACACTTTTATGAGTTGGGACTTTTAGAGACCCACCAATTATTTTTTTCCCACTGTTATTGCTCAAAATAATGATTACTACTATATTACTAGTTAATTATTATTGATCATTATTGACTTATTTACGGCTCCAATGACTTCACATCAAATATTCAGCTTTGAAATATTTTTGGGAGGAAAAATATTGCATATTTTGTGTGTTTGCTATAAAAAACGCTTTTATGATTTGGCCTTTTTAGAGACCCCCCAATTATTTTTTTTCCCACTGTTATTGCTAAAAAATAATGATTACTACTATAATACTAGTTCATTATTATTGATAATTATTGATTTACTTACGGCTCCTATGACTTAACATCAAATATTCAGCTTTGAAATATTTTTGGGAGATACATTTTTTGTGTGTTTGCTATAAAAAAACGTTTACTTTGACAAAAAGAGCATAAAACAAAACAGACAAAAAAAAAAAAAAAACTTTTAATGGTTGGATAATCAATAGGTGTGAAGTGGCTCTAGAGACTTAAGTCTTATTTTTAACACTTTTATGAGTTGGGACTTTTAGAGACCCCAACATTTAAATTTTTCCCACTGTTATTGCTCAAAAATAATGATTACTACTATAATATTAGTTCATTATTATTGATAATTATTGACTTATTTACGGCTCCTATGACTTCACATCAAATATTCAGCTTTGAAATATTTTTGGGAGGAAAAATATTGCATATTTTGTGTGTTTGCTATAAAAAACGTTTACTTTGACAAAAAGAGCATAAAACCAAACAAAAAAAAGCTTTTAATGGATGGATAATGGCGAGGTGTGAAGTGGCTTTAGACACTTAAGTCTTATTTTTAACACTTTTATGAGTTGGGACTTTTTTCAACTGTTATTGCTCAAAAAATAAGTATTACTACGATAATACTTGTTAATCATTATTGATCATTATTGACCTATTTAAGGCTTCAATTACCGTATTTTCCGCACCATAAGGCGCCCTGGGTTAAAAGCCGCGCCTTCAATGAACGGCATATTTCAAAACTTTGTCCACCTATAAGCCGCCCGGTGTTGTAAGCCGCATCTAACTGCGCTAAAGGAATGTCAAAGAAACAGTCAGATAGGTCAATCAAACTTTAATAATATATTAAAAACCAGCGTTCTAACAACTCTGTTCACTCCCAAAATGTACGCAAATGTGCAATCACAAACATACGTATATCAACATGGACAGAGCTGCGTGAAAAAAGCCACCCGGCCTCTTCGCGTAAACTTAAACTTACCTTAACCACTCGCTCATCTTTTCTTCATCCATCCCTTCGAGTTAGCTTTTATGATGACGCCGGCTGGAAAGGTCTCTTTTGGCAAGGTCTTCCTTTTGAATATCACCATGGGTGGAAGTTTCTGGCCATTAGCATGGCAAGCTAGAACCACAGTGAAGGATGACTTCTCATTCAAGGAAATGAAACGTACGGTATATCCGCGCGCTTTTTCTTCTTCTACGCGGGCGGGTGGTTGCTTACAGTAGAAGAAGAAGCGCTTCCTGTTCTATGGGGGCGGGTGCTTACCTTGGCGGTTGCTTGCGTAGAAGAAGAAGCGCTTCCTGTTCTACCGGGAAAAAAGATGGCGGCTGTTTACCGAAGTTGCGAGATCGAAACTTTATGAAAATGAATCGTAATATTAATCCATATATAAAGCGCACCGGGTTAAAAGCCGCACTGTCAGCTTTTGAGTAAATTTGTGGTTTTTAGGTGCGGCTAATAGTGCGGAAAATACGGTACTTCAAATATTCCACTTTGAATTTTTTTGGGGGGACAATATTGCATATTTAGTGTGTTTGCCATGAAAACGTTTTCTTTGACAAAAAGAGCATAAAACAAAAACAAAAAAAGCTTTTAATGGATGGATAATGGAGAGGTGTGAAGTGACTCTAGAGACTTAAGTCTTATTTTTAACACTTTTATGAGTTGGGACTTTTAGAGCCCCTAAAATTTTATTTTTCAACTGTTATTGCTCAAAAAATAATTATAAATACTATAGTACTAATTACTAGTTAATTATTATTGATAATTATTGACCTATTTAAGGTTTCAATTACTTCAAATATTCTACTTTGAATTTTTGGGGAAAAATCTTGCATATTTTGTGTTTTTGCCATGAAAACGTTTTCTTTGACAAAAAGAGCATAAAACAAAAACAAGCTTTTAGTCTATGGATAATGGAGAGGTGTGAAGTGGCTCTAGAGACTTAAGTCTTATTTTTAACACTTTTATGAGTTGGCCTTTTTAGAGACCCCCCAATTATTTTTTTTCCCCACTGTTATTGCTCAAAAATAATTAATACTACTATAATACTAGTTCATTATTATTGATCATTATTGACTTACTTATGGCTCCAATGACTTCACATCAAATATTCAGCTTTGAAATATTTTTGGGAGGAAAGTATTGCATATTTTGTGTGTTTGCTATAAAAAAACGTTTACTTTGACAAAAAGAGCATAAAACAAAACAGACAAAAAATAAATAAAAACTTTTAATGGTTGGATAATCAATAGGTGTGAAGTGGCTCTAGAGAGTTAAGTCTTATTTTTAACACTTTTATGTGAAGTGTGAAGTGAATTATATTTATATAGCGTTTTTCTCTAGTGACTCAAAGCACTTTACATAGTGAAAGCCAATATGTAAGTTCCATTTAAAGCAGTGTGGGTGGCACTGGGAGCAGGTGGGTCAAGTGTCTTGCCCAAGGACACAACAGCAGTGACTAGGATGGCGGATGCGGGGATCGAACCTGGAACCCTCAAGTTGGGACTTTTAGAGACCCCATTGCTAAAACATAATTATTACTACTATAATACTAGTTCATTATTATTGATAATTATTGACTTATTTAAGGCTTCCATTACTTCAAATATTCCACTTAGAATTTTTTTGGAGGGTGTTGCGTTTTGGACCAGTTGTTCCTCCCAGGGAATTCAAGTCACAATTCGCTCCCAAGTTCTTTCCGACACTTAAAGCTGAGTTGAAAAACCACCAGAGACAGAATAGGTATTTTGTCGTATATTCTCAAAGCTTTGCCAATATACATTGATTGAGACCAGTCTAACCCCAGAACATTCTATTGCGCCTCCCAAAATGGTCTGTCTTCCCGATCCCACCACCCTCTCTCTCGTCCCATCTCTGTAGACAAAACAAATGCTAGTCAAAACATATTCCAAAGAACTCAAGGTTAACACACACAGTATACTTGCTGACAGAGTATCAAGAGAAGAAATGGAAAACACGAGCTGTTTTCAAATATGACTAAGAAATGAAAGAAGTACAACTTAAATTCGGATATATGTAAATATCTGCCTCCGACAAGGGAAATATTCCATATTTTGTGTTTTTGCCATGAAAAAAACTGTTGTTTTTGACCAAAAAAAAGCTTTTTTTTTACACCTGGACAAATCGACCTGAAGTTGATTTACGGATTCCATCAATAAATAATTTAAAAAAATGTACACACGACTTGTTTTTAAAGGGGAACATTATCACAATTTCAGAAGGGTTAAAACCATTAAAAATCAGTTCCCAGTGGTTTATTTTATTTTTCGAAGTTTTTTTCAAAATTTTACCCATCACGCAATATCCCTAAAAAAAAGCTTCAAAGTGCCTGATTTTAACCACCTGTCCATTTTCCTGTGACGTCACATAGTGATGCCGATACAAACAATCATGGCGGAAAGAACAGCAAGCTATAGCGACATTAGCTCGGATTCCAGCGACTTAAGCGATTCAACAGATTACGCATGTATTGAAACGGATGGTTGTAGTGTGGAGGCAGGTAGCGAAAACCAAATTGAAGAAGAAACTGAAGCTATTGAGCCATATCGGTTTGAACCGTATGCAAGCGAAACCGAGGAAAACGACACGACAGCCGGCGACACGGGAGAAAGCGAGGACGAATTTGGCGATCGCCTTCTAACCAACGATTGGTATGTGTTTGTTTGGCATTAAAGGAAACTAACAACTATGAACTAGGTTTACAGCATATGAAATACATTTGGCAACAACATGCACTTTGAGAGTGCAGACAGCCCAGTTTTCATCAATTAATATATTCTGTAGACATACCCTCATCCGCGCTCTTTTCCTGAAAGCTGATCTGTCCAGTTTTGGAGTTGATGTCAGCAGGCCAGGGAAGCTAGGGTCGATATTCTTCTCTTGATCATCTTCGGGATGGTGTGAGCCAAGACATCAGGGGGTTTAGCTCGCTCGTCTGCGGGAACAAACTGCCGCCATTGCTTGCCGTGCTAGCGAGGTCCTTTGTCCCTGAATTGCTCACACACTCCGGCAGATTCAAAGGGGGTCTGGCGGCAGATTTCTTTGACTTTATGGTTGGAAATGCATCTGCTTTGAGTGTCGCAGGATATCCACACATTCTTGCCATCTCTGTCGTAGCATAGCTTTGGTCGGTAAAGTGTGCGGAACAAACGTCCAATTTCTTGCCACTTTCGCATCTTTGGGCCACTGGTGCAACTTGAATCCGTCCCTGTTGGTGTTGTTACACCCTCCGACAACACACCGACGAGGCATGATGTCTCCAAGGTACGGAAAACAGTCGAAAAAACGGAAAATAACAGAGCTGATTTGACTCGGTGTTTGAGAAAATGGCGGATTGCGTCCCGATGTGACGTCACGTTGTGACGTCATCGCTCCGAGAGCGAATATTAGAAAGGCGTTTAATTCGCCAAAATTCACCCATTTAGAGTTCGGAAATCGGTTAAAAAAAAATATGGTCTTTTTTCTGCAACATCAAGGTATATATTGACGCTTACATAGGTCTGGTGATAATGTTCCCCTTTAACATTTTTATGACTGAGATCCTTCCGGGTCCCCAAACCGACCTTGAGGGAGCCCTAAAGGTTCTAACAAATCTATATTTAGGGCCCGCATGGCCCATTGCATAAGGACTCCCTGTGGGAGTCCTTATGCAATGGGCCATAAGGACCTATTGAATTTGTAAGGTTTCATTCTTTATTCTTTATTCTTCCGCCGCCACATTAAACTGTAATTTGACCCACTTAACATGCTTCAAAACTCACCATATTTGACCCACACATCAGGACCTGCGAAAATTGCCTTTTTTAAAAAAAAATCGAACCACAAAACTCAAAATTGCGCTCTAGCGCCCCCTAGGAAAAAAAAAACTAGACTACCTGTAACTCCCACTAGGAAGGTCGGAGAGACATGAAACAAAAACCTCTATGTAGGTCTGACTTAGACCTACATTTCATAACAGTACATTGTCGAGCTAAAATCAACAGGAAGTTGGCAATTCCCCCTTCAAGACAAAAAAGTACTAAAAACAGTAACTTTTGCCTCTTTGAGCTGTAATTTGACCCCCTTAACATGCTTCAAAACTCACCGAACTGAACACACACATCAGGACTGGCAAAAATTGCGATGTAATAAAAAAACCTAACCCTAAATCTCAAAATTGCGCTCTTGCGCAATTTTTGAATAAAACGAAGACAAAACTGCTCCTCAGAAGAAAAAAATGACAAAACTGCCTGTAACTCCCACTGGGAAGGTCGGAGAGACATGAAACAAAAACCTCTGTAGGTCTGACTTAGACCTACATTTCATAATGGTACATTGTCGGGCTAAAATCAACAGGAAGTTGGCAATTCCCCCTTCAAGACAAAAAAGTACTAAAAACAGTAACTTTTGCCTCTTTGAGCTGTAATTTGACCCCCTTAACATGCTTCAAAACTCACCGAACTGAACACACACATCAAGACTGGCAAAAATTGCGATGTAATAAAAAAAAAAACTAACCCCAAATCTCAAAATTGCGCTCTTGCGCAATTTTTGAATAAAACGGAGACAAAACTGCTCCTCGGAAGAAAAAAATGACAAAACTGCCTGTAACTCCCACTGGGAAGGTCGGAAAGACATGAAACAAAAACCTCTATGTAGGTCTCACTTAGACCTACATTTCATAAATTGACAACCCACAGCAAAAATCAACAGGAAGTTTGCTATTCCCCCTTCAAAACAATTTTTTTGTAAAAACCGGTCACCTTCCTTCAAAAACTATCTCCTCTGAGCGCGTTTGACGTTTCGGCTTCAAACTAACACAGGAGAGAGATTAAACCCTTGTGTATAAAATAACAGAACAGCGTTTTAATACCTGCTCCGGTTTTGATTTTATGACCCTTCAAAGACCCGCTGCGCTGATGCTGCTGCGCTGCTGTTTTTTTAAGATGGCTGCTTAAAAGCAGGAAGCACCAACGTGCCCACACAATGCAGACAAGGTAGGTACACTAGACAAAAGTCTTGGGACGCTTCAGACTAAAAGTAGACAAAAGTATTGGGACACTTATGACTATCACTGGACAAAAGTATTGGGACATTTAGGACTAGCACCTGCCAAATATGCGGGCCCGACCAATGCTGCTTGCAGCTTTAATTTGTATTCCTTTTGCAAATGGAAACATGAAAATGGCCCCCGATTGCTTTATTTCTGGGTGTAAAAAGTGAGGTGTGTGTTGTCCAATATTCATGTGAAACAAACTCTTGTCTGGCTTTTGAGTGGACAACTGCGGAGCGTACCCGCGCCTTTCCAACGGTGACGTGGTGAGAAAGCGTGACATGCTCCTCAAGTACGCCTGCAACTCTTTCTACAAGCGGGTGGGTCCTGAGACCGTGGTGTGCTACCACAACGGCACTTGGTCAGAAGTACCCACGTGCAAAGGCAAGAGTCACTTCAAATAGAACACCTGGAGGGGGAAAACCACTGATCAAAATGATTGATCCATTCTTGGTTTTGTGCAGAAGCCTTTTGTGAAGTGGACCTGGACCAGTACGCAAACTACAGCATCCAAGAATCTGGGACAATAATCCTCAAAGACCGAGAGCGCAGGGATGTTCCGTGTGTGTGGAGAGATTACACCAGCCGCATTCTGTGCACAAGGGGGAGCGTTCGTGTCACCAAGTGTAAGTACATACCCTAAGTACACACCCAAAGTACCATCTCCCTTCTTACCATGGTCTTCTTGTTCAGGTTGCCACTACTTGGACCACTACTACGTAAGTATTTGCCCTTCGTAATGAGCTGCTTTTATCTATTCAGCCGGGGGCCTGGAATGACATCCTACACACTTCCCTCCAAAACTTGGGAGACAATTCTCTTTGCAGCAAATTAGTGCAGAAACCACAGGAGGCTCCTAACTTGGGATTGACATGACTGTGGTGGCAAGGCACCCCTTTAAGTCCTCGTCTTTTTCTCATAATAAGTTGCTGTGGTTGCTTTACTTCACATCCACTCAATAGTCACACTTCTATTTTCTTTACTTCACATCCACTCAATAGTCACACTTCTATTTCAGCACTTTTTGACCTGCTAGTTCTGGTAAAAAAAAGAGACTCCAATTTTTTACAGCAGCTTTTTAAAAAGAGCAGAGATCCCCTGTAACTCTGACAAAATAAACCAACACTAGAGGACACTGGTTATCCTGAAGATACCAAATAGCAAGGGGGGAGTGTGGCCCCCCAGGTCCTTAGTTCTGTGGAAATGTGGCCCCCAGTTGAATAGCCCTGCCATACAGCATGTGTTGTTTGCAGTGTTCCCACCTCACTTGCTAACTGTGTTGTCTGTCTTCCATGTTGCAAACAGCAAAGGTGCAACTAGTTGAGCAAGGTCCCGGGGAACATTGGCCCCAAAAGAAGACAACTTCTTCTCACACACATGGAGAGCGATGGTTAGAGGCATGTCAGGTGACTTCATTAAACTTCAGAAGAAAATGAAGTAGGTCTCCTGCTGTCTTTTCTTCTTCAAACACGATACACACACACATATATATATATATATATATATATATATCCATCCATCCATCCATCCATCCATCTTCTTCCGCTTATCCGAGGTCGGGTCGCGGGGGCAGCAGCCTAAGCAGGGAAGCCCAGACTTCCCTCTCCCCAGCCACTTCATCCAGCTCCTCCCGGGGGATCCCGAGGCGTTCCCAGGCCAGCCGGGAGACATAGTCTTCCCAACGTGTCCTGGGTCTTCCCCGCGGCCTCCTACCGGTCGGACGTGCCCTAAACACCTCCCTAGGGAGGCGTTCGGGTGGCATCCTGACCAGATGCCCGAACCACCTCATCTGGCTCCTCTCGATGTGGAGGAGCAGCGGCTTTACTTTGAGCTCCTCCCGGATGGCAGAGCTTCTCACCCTATCTCTAAGGGAGAGCCCCGCCACCCGGCGGAGGAAACTCATTTGGGCCGCTTGTACCCGTGATCTTGTCCTTTCGGTCATAACCCAAAGCTCATGACCATAGGTGAGGATGGGAACGTAGATCGACCGGTAAATTGAGAGGTTTGCCTTCCGGCTCAGCTCCTTCTTCACCACAACGGACCGATACAGCGTCCGCATTACTGAAGACGCCGCACCGATCCGCCTGTCGATCTCACGATCCACTCTTCCCTCACTCGTGAACAAGACTCCGAGGTACTTGAACTCCTCCACTTGGGGCAAGATCTCCTCCCCAACCCGGAGATGGCACTCCACCCTTTTCCGGGCGAGAACCATGGACTCGGACTTGGAGGTGCTGATTCTCATCCCAGTCGCTTCACACTCAGCTGCGAACCGATCCAGTGAGAGCTGAAGATCCTGGCCAGATGAAGCCATCAGGACCACATCATCTGCAAAAAGCAGAGACCTAATCCTGCAGCCACCAAACCAGATCCCCTCAACGCCTTGACTGCGCCTAGAAGTTCTGTCCATAAAAGTTATGAACAGAATCGGTGACAAAGGGCAGCCTTGGCGGAGTCCAACCCTCACTGGAAACGTGTCCGACTTACTACCGGCAATGCGGACCAAGCACTGATCATACAGGGAGCGGACTGCCACAATCAGACAGTCCGATACCCCATACTCTCTGAGCACTCCCCACAGGACTTCCCGAGGGACACGGTCGAATGCCTTCTCCAAGTCCACAAAACACATGTAGACTGGTTGGGCAAACTCCCATGCACCCTCAAGGACCCTGCCGAGAGTATAGCGCTGGTCCACAGTTCCACGACCAGGATGAAAACCACACTGTTCCTCCTGAATCCGAGGTTCGACTATCCGGCGTAGCCTCCTCTCTCTCTCTCTCTCTCTCTCTATATATATATATATATATATATATATATATATATATATATATATATATATATATGTGTGTGTATGTGTGTGTATAGACTTGGAGTGTCAACACATTGGCAGAACTTTGAATTGTCATTAGGACCCTGCTAGCTAACACTGGGGGCCAATCTTGTGATTGACAGAACTGTGGCCTTTAAAATGGTGTTCAGGCTCACGGCCGCTAGAGGGAGCCATCTAACCACGTTCAAGTCTATTCAGATGTCTATTGTGTATATTTTTAGTAAGTAGTGACATTTAAAGCCTTAAAAGCTTCAATTAGATTAGCAAATAATCCAAACTAAAACGAACAAACAACATCTTGGTTAGGGCTACAAAAATCTTATTGTGTACTTTTTCTAATGAGCATTGTTTTTCATTATGCTGCTTTTTACTGTGTGTGTGTGTGTGTGTGTGTGTGTGTGTGTGTGTGTGTGTGTGTGTGTGTGTGTGTGTGTGTGAGAAAGGTAGATAATGATGGCAGAAGGTTTATTAGGAGTGATAGTGTCTGTTTTACAAGTACAATCTATTTACAGCGAGCGGTATTAGAAAAAAACAGATTCCAGTTCTGCACGATAACCATGGGGGCGGTGCGTCGTCATGGCAACAGAGAGAGCGAGCCAATGCTAGGCGGTAAAAGGACCTGCATCTTAACTGCTGATTATGATGCCTTTTATTTTGAAATCCACATGACTTTGCTGTTCAGTTGCCCAGGCGCAGGTGGTAGGTGACCATGTGGAAGTTGTCCCAGGCAAACAGCTTCCTCTGTTGGTGGTTGTAGTCCACCATGCTGTTGTAACCGTACTGGTTCTTCAACGCCACCGAGATGGCCCGGCTGGCCCGGGTGGCAGTGTCGTAGACGTGGTTGAGGGTGGTGTTGGCGGCGGTGTAGCTGGCCACCGTGTACAGACGACCACATGCCATGAAGGCGTTGGCCGCCGCGTTCTTCCTGATGTTGGTCTCCCAGCTCTTCTTCACCTCCAGGCTCTCAGGGTCCAGCTGGGAGAGCACAATGCTGCCTTTGGCTTTGCTGGTGCTGTAGATGGCCCACAGAGCCCGCTCGTCCACCGCCAGGTCGATGTCGGTGTAGCCGCCCCAGGAGTAGGGGTACTGGCCGTGGAAGCCCGCGTGAGGTAGTTCCCGGCGTGATGCCAGGCTCTCGGAGGCCACGTCATAGCGGATGAGAGTACGGCTGCGTTTGCGCTGGTAGTAGAGCGAGCCGCGGTACATGGTTGCACCCGTGCTCTCCACGGGTTCCGGCAGGACAAACACTTTCATGGGGAAACCATGAGAAAACTGGTCCATGTCTTCATACGCAAACAGCTGACGGACATCTTTGCCCACCGTGTCGATACGCCACACCGTCTTGTTGGTGTACTGCGTGCCTCGGGGCTCAGGATCCTGGAGCCACACTCCGTACTTCCCTGTGATACCGTCGGCCTTCCTATGCAACACCGGATCTCCCACCGACAACACCTCACCACAACCTGAAGGAAGGCACATTTTTGCAACGTGGTACTTTGGGTTTGAAGTATCCGAGGGCGTCAACTTACCCGAGACATTTCCACCAGGAAGGAGGCGGGATGCTGGGACCTCTGTGACCTCAGCCTTCATCTCCTGGTAGGCACCATTACTAAAACCATGCCCACGGTCTGGAAATGAAGATGACATTGGGAGAAAATGCAACTTTTATGTGGTACGATATGCTTTTGTGGACTTCATAAACTAAGAGTCTGCTAACTAGTCCTATGGGATGCATGAGTGTAGATTGGACCTGGAGGGACGTAAAACCTTCAAATCTGTACAGCATGTGCATTGGTGGTCCTGGTCAATGTACCCCAGAGTCCCATTAAAGCCCATGAGACTCTTATGGAGAGCTTCTCGTTTCAGTGTCCAAACTTTGGGCGGGAATTTAAGATTGAGCCTTGAGGGACTTTCGCAGTACTTGGTTATGGATGTACGGACTACAGAATCACTGGTACTATTCTTTATGTTCCGTCTTACACTGTCGTGGCTTTCCTGAAAATGAGGCACGTAAACAAGCCTGAGTGACAAAGTCATAAAGGAAACATTCCAATGGCGTTACACAACCCGAGGCCACGACTGCAACCTGAGCCGTCCCCCTTCAGAGACGTCATAGTGTAAGACCACCACCAGTTAAACGCCATTAAACATACTTCTGCTGGTTTTCATTTTGCACATACCACCGGACAGTCCTTGGTGACTGCGCAGGTCCGCTGAGGTGTTTGTCTTTTTGCAGCTCTGCCTGAGGCCGTCTGTCTCCTGACTGAGCTCTCTCACCCTCGCCTGGAGGTCCTGGACCTGCCTCTTCAGACGGTCCTTGTCTTGGCGCAGCTGGTTTCTTTCCCCTGTCAGCTGGGAAAAACCTTCCTGGAAGCCCACCTCAACGTCAGCTCCCATCTCTCTCCTCGCGATCAGGCGGCTGACCAGAGCCTCCAGCAAGGTGAGCCGGGACAGAACTCCTTCCGTCTCGGCTCTACCGCTGCAACCCGACTCCTCTGGGCTGGTGACGGTGAAGGTGTACTGGCAACGTCCCGCAGCATCGTTAGCGCGACGCAGGGATGCCTGGTCTTCAGCCTGGAGTTGACTGACCAACGTGAGGAAGGACAGACCCAGAAGAGCCGCTTGGAGCAACATTCTGCAGGTTTTTTAAAGTTTCTACCCCTGAAAATGATTCTTCTACCTTCCAGGTCAGTGCAGTCTGTATCCCAGCCCTGCTGAGAGAGGGATATTTATACGGTCACAGGGTGGGAGGAGTACGTGCCAAGCAGCCCAGGGGTGTGGGCAGTCCGTACAGAGCCCGGTCGCTAACAAACAACGTGGAAAAACACACCACTTGATTTTGTTTACCCTGTGGTTGCATCTCAGCAGGGGGTGACGTCCTTGCACGGGATATTTTGGCTGGACAGCATCCTTGACGTTGTTGACTTCCTCCGTAAGTGATAGTTTTACACTGCCACTTAATGGCGGTTAATGAGCGCTATGGTTGGACTTCGGGGCTGGAGGGGTAAGTGTTTAGGACTCTGTCAACATGCAGTCACAACGTGTTGACCCAGATTGTGCTTCCAGACATCCCAATGAAGGGATGCAGGTGCTCCTGTTCATTGTTCCTCCAACCCAACCATGAACTTTTCACAACCTCCAATTAGTGTCCCGTCTAAAGTTGTTTTTGTCGTCCTCTCTGCTCACACACCCATCATTGCCAGACAATCTTTAATGTCCACTATCCATTGATTAGTTGGTTCCATTAACAGAGTCATCAGATACAATACCAAAATTAAAGCTGCAAGCAGCATTGGTCAGGCCTGCGTATTTGGCAGGTGCTCATCCTAAGTGTCCCAATACTTTTGTCTACTTTTAGTCTGAAGTGTCCCAAGACTTTTGTCTAGTGTACCTACCTTGTCTGCATTGTGTGGGCACGTTGGTGCTTCCTGCTTTTAAGCAGCCATCTTAAAAAAACAGCAGCATCAGCGCAGCGGGTCTTTGAAGGGTCATAAAATCAAAACCGGAGCAGGTATTAAAAAGCTGTTCTATACGTTTATACACAAGGGTTTAATCTCTCTCCTGTGTTAGTTTGAAGCCGAAACGACAAACGCGCTCAGAGATAGATTTTGAAGGAAGGTGACCGGTTTTTACAAAAAATTTGTTTTGAAGGGGGAATAGCAAACTTCCTGTTGATTTTTGCTGTGAAATGTAGGTCTAAGTGAGACCTGGCAGTTTTGTCATTTTTTTCTTCCGAGGAGCAGTTTTTTTTGCGCTTTATTAAAAAACTTGCTCAAGAGCGCAATTTTTAAATTTGGGGTTAGGTTTTTTTATTAGATCGCAATATTTGCCAGTCCTGATGTGTGTGTTCAGTTTGGTGAGTTTTGAAGCATGTTAAGAGGGTCAAATTACAGCTCAAAGAGGCAAAAGTTACTGTTTTTAGTACTTTTTTGTCTTGAAGGGGGAATTGCCAACTTCCTGTTGATTTTTGCCCGAGGAAATAAATTAATAAAATTTAAGTCTAAGTGAGACCTACATAGAGGTTTTTGTTTCATGTCTCTACGACATTTGTACTGGGAGTTAGAAAAAGTTTACTTTGTAGGGGGCGCTAGAGCGCAATTTTGAGTTTTGGGGTTTGGTATTTTTACCAAAGAGTTTGGTTCGAGTTTATTTATGTGTGCGTCAAATTTGGTGAGTTTTGAAGCATGTTAAGAGGGTCAAATTACAGCTCAAAGAGGCAAAAGTTACTGTTTTTAGTACTTTTTTGTCTTGAAGGGGGAATTGCCAACTTCCTGTTGATTTTTGCCCGAGGAAATAAATTAATAAAATTTAAGTCTAAGTGAGACCTACTTAGAGGTTTTTGTTTCATGTCTCTACGACATTTGTACTGGGAGTTAGAAAAAGTTTACTTTGTAGGGGGCGCTAGAGGGCAATTTTGAGTTTTGGGGTTTGGTATTTTTACCAAAGAGTTTTGTTCGAGTTTATTTATGTGTGCGTCAAATTTGGTGAGTTTTGAAGCATGTTAAGAGGGTCAAATTACAGCTCAAAGAGGCAAAAGTTACTGTTTTTAGTACTTTTTTGCCTTGAAGGGGGAATTGCCAACTTCCTGTTGATTTTTGCCCGAGGAAATAAATTAATAAAATTTAAGTCTAAGTGAGACCTACATAGAGGTTTTTGTTTCATGTCTCTACGACATTTGTACTGGGAGTTAGAAAAAGTTTACTTTGTAGGGGGTGCTAGAGGGCAATTTTGAGTTTTGGGGTTTGGTATTTTTACCAAAGAGTTTTGTTCGAGTTTATTTATGTGTGCGTCAAATTTGGTGAGTTTTGAAGCATGTTAAGAGGGTCAAAGTACCGCGCAAAGCTGCGGAATAAGAAAGAACAATAATAAAACCTTACAAATTCAATAGGGTCCTCTGTCCCATTGTAAAAGGACTCCCTTCGGGATTCCTTTTACAATGGGCCATGCGGGCCCTAATAAACATGTTTCTTCTCCTAGTAACCTTCATTCTTTTTCACTTCACGCCAACATTGAAATTGCACGTTTTACTTGAGTGTATTGAAAAACAAAAAAAGTAATTATCTACCGTTTGTCACCCCAATTATCATGGCATCCACACGCCACCGCTCTCATGTTCACTCCGTACGGAAACTAATGTCTGCGTGTTTCAATTTCCGGCCTTTTCTTAAATTATTAGTTCAACTTTTAAACGACTAATGGAGGCAATGGGCTATCAATTGAAGCTTTTGTTAATCAAATGGATAGATTAGTTATTGTATTTCTAAGGTCAAACAAATCGATTAGCAATCAAATAGTCAACATTATTTATTCCGATTCAAAATCAAATCATAGTTGTCAAAAATCAATCAAAAAGCAAAACATTTGCACAAGCGCGTGTGAAACTGTCAGGCAGTGTTGCTTCCTCAGTGGTTTAAGTCTTCCCTTGTTAGCAGTTTATATTTATTTGTATTTACATCTTTTTAAAGAAGCAACTTCAAAACAAATTAAATGCTTTTTAAGCCATATGCGCATTTACCAAGAGCAGCGTTTTGTAACCTACTTCATACTTCAGAACAGACTCCCACACTTGCCGTCAGGGTGCAATACAACGTAAACCGTTGGCCAACCAAATGGTTACTTTTTGGTTGGCCAACGGTTTAAAAAGTAACCACAGAACCCTATAGTGTTCCGTGGTTACTTTTTGGTTGGCCAACGGTTTACGTTGTATTGCACCCTGACGACAAGTGTGGGAGTCAGTTCTGAAGAATGAAGTAAAGAGACGTAACTTCGTCACCTTGCCTGGTTATTGACTCCAACCCAGAATATTACACTGCCCATACCTATGCTCCTTCAAAGGCTGTGCTACTGGCTGCAAAGCATTGCACTTTCAAATACAACAATGAGTAGAGAGGAGTGTTATGTGTAAATAAATGAACACTGAAATTCAACTATTTATTTTATTTATATGTGTATATATATTAGGGCTGCAGCTAACGATTATTTTTCTATCGATTAATCTATAGATTATTTTTTTTTTCGATTAATCGGTTAATCTATAGATTATTTTTTCGATTAATCTATAGATTATTTTTCCTTTTACCGATTTTTTTTTTTATTTAAAATGAAGAGGAAAAAATAAATGTAGGCCAGTTTTTTCAAAAGGCATGGCTTTTATTTACAAAAAAAAAAGTATGGCCACTCAGTCAACATTGACAACAACATGACAAAATATTCTGTAACAATGTAAACATTTAAAACTTTTAACATTTAACAAAATTAAAAGTAGCTTATTTGCTTTTTAATGTGCAAATATAAAAGTAAACATCCAGTGCAAATCTTAATATTCTGGAATAGTATAAGCATTTCAAAAGTAAAAGTATTGCTTATTTTGCTTTAAAATGTGCAAAAATAAAGATAAACATTCAATACAAAAAAGTGCAAAACGGAAATATTCTGTGTAAAGTGTAAACATTTCAACAAAAGTAAAAGTATTGCTTATTTGCTAAAATGTGCAAAAATAAAGCTAAACATCCAATACAAAAAAGTGTACGGTGTAAACATTTCAACAAAAGTAAAAGTATTGCTTATTTTGCTTAATAACACAACAATGATAGTATGATTAAAGTGAAAGTTAATTGTTGGTTTGTACATAGTATATGTAACTGTTAATGTTGTAAAAGGTATTTGCACAACTAATTAACGTTAGCCTTTGTGACACGTCTTGTGCCGTGGGGTTCTTTCAGGACCGACAGACTGAACGCCAGACGGCTTTGCCAGGTTTACAATCTTTTAATTTTACACAAAGTCTTTTCTCTTCCAACTGCGCGGATCGCGCAACTGGGCACGATTGTGGCGTCGCTCCCGGCGCGCCCCGCCTCGCCGCTCGCTCGCCGCCGCCGCCTCTCCACAGCGTTAAAGAGGAGCGCGTCTTTGTAAACACTGAACAGGCACGCCAAACGCGCCTCTCAGAGCGAAACGGTGCTTTAGTTTATGAATTTACAACGCAGATACAAATGACACATTCATGTTTTTGTGTAATAATGACAACGTATACGCACGCGGACGATTGACTTGTTGATGGTGATGGCAAGAACGCTGTCGGGGGTTTTCTTTTCAAATGTTCGTTCATAGCCGTTGTGCTGCTATGATAGGCCATTTCCGCTCGACACAGTGTGCATACAACAACATTAATAGGCCGTTTATTGAAATACTCCCACACTTTTGACGACTTTTGGCGTGCTTTTTTCCCCTCGCTCGCATCGTCTGCTTTGCGCTCCGCCATGACAGTAAAGTAGAGTGACGTAAATATGCGACGCGCCGACGCACAAAAACGGCGTCGACGTATTTACGTAACCGATGACGTCGACTACGTCGACGCGTCGTTTCAGCCTTAATATATATATATATATATATATATATAATAAAATACATATTTATATATAGCTAGAATTTACTGAAAGTCAAGTATTTATTTTATTTATATATATATATATATATATATATATATATATATATATATATATATATATATATATATATATATATATATACAGTATATAAGAAATACTTGAATTTAAGTGAATTCTAGCTATAAATATACTCCTCCCCCTTAACCGCGCCCCTGGCCCCGCCCACCCTGACCCCGCCCACCTCACACACCCCAAAATCTCCTGAAATTGGAGGTCTCAAGATTGGCAAGTATGATATTGTGTCATTTATACACCTATTATTTTGTACACATTATGAGGGACAAACTGTAAAAATGGATTATTAATCTACTTGTTCATTTACTGTTAATATCTGCTTATTTTCTCTTTTAACATGTTCTATCTACACTTCTGTTCAAATGTAATAATCACTTATTCTTCTCTTCTTTGATACTTGACATTAGTTTTGGATGATACCACACATTTAGGTATGGATGTGATACCAAGTAGTTACAGGATCATACATTGGTCATATTCAAAGTCCTCATGTGTCCAGGGACATATTTACTGACTTTATAAACATACATTTTTAAAAAAGGAAAAAAAAAATATCGATACACTCCTGTACTTGGTATCATTACAGTGGATGTCAGGTGTAGATCCACCCATGGCATTTGTTTACATTGTGACGGTGGTGAGCTATTGTATCCTCCTACGGTGTGTAGTGAAGCATGTTTAGCTATTCCTCGTCCTCCAGTGATAATGGTACTTGTAAGAAACTCACTTTTTGTCGCCATGGAGACCAGGATTAGTGATGTAGAAGCAGCTAAAACACTGTGGATGGATGTTAGCTAACTTAACTTCACCTTTATCTTGACTTTTTACACCAAAATGCGTCCATTCTCCCTTTTCTGTCTACACACTGTGTCTGCTTGTAAGTACTCTGTGTGTGTGCCCTGCCCAACATGCTCCTCGATCTGCTCATAAAAGCAGCATTGTCATGACGTGACGACAATGCTCCGTGATGCCTGTTAAAAAGTGTTAGTCTTTTACTTTTAGGTGTGTATATAAAACGAGTAAAACCTCAATATAGTATTTGTTTTCCTTCTCTTTTTTTTTTAATTCTGTGCATTTTGAAGGTTTGAAGAAACTGATGACAAATAAAATGCAAATAAGTTGATTTGTTGTTATTGGGAGAAAAAAAAAAAGCCTCAAAATATTGCACATTTCTGATAAAGTCGCAGCCAATTTCAGCATTTTAGGCCGCAAGAAGTGCAAAAATGGCCGTCGTCCGTTTGTCTTCTTCGCCATCACATGTTTAGAATACACACCCACACATAACTACACGCAAAGTTGCAATCCATCCATTTTCTACCGCTTGTCCCTTTCGGGGTCGCGGGGGTGCTGGAGCCTCTCAGCTGCATTTGCATAAAATAAAATGTAATTTAAAAAAAAAAATTTTTTTTTTGGAGACGATCATAAAGATTGAATGTGTAAATTTGTAATGAGGATTTAATGTGGTGACTGGTGGGAAAAAGCAAATGTGTGGTCCACGGCACGATTGTGTCTACAGAACGTGGCGTTTGAGCGCACGATGAAGTCAACAGTGATGTTGGACTTTGCAACCATATTTGGACCAAAATGACACGTTTATTTAGACACAAACCCGAGCGGTGGGGTTACAGTAGTGATGGGTCCGGCAACACCGATGCATCGGCGCATGCGTCGAGCTCATAGAGCAAAACCCTGTGTCGGTGCGCGTACCGCTTTTAGAAAGTCACGTGACCGATCATGAGCTCTTTTTGGTCACGTGACCGATACGCGAACTGTGTCGCACTGACGCCTCCTCTGTGCCCTGTGAGCGGCTCTTTTCTACAGCCGGAGAAATAATAACTAAGAAGAGAAATCGTCTAAAATGTAATACGTCGGAAAAACTTTTTTTTTTAATTTTTTTTTTATAAAAATGTGTAAAAAAATAAAATAAAAAAAATTCCCAGTCCACAATCATCCACAACACGTTCTCTTAGATTTCCATGTTATGATACATGTTCACATTATTTATTGACTGTATCTAAAAAAGATAAAAATATATTTTTATTTCAATGAAGATATGAAATAATCCTAAATGAAATACAATGACTTGGTTTATATTATTGTATATACTAGGGCAGGGGTCACCAACGCGGTGCCCGCGGTCACCAGGTAGCCCGTAAGGACCAGATCAGTCGCCCGCTTGCCTGTTCTAAAAATAGCTCAAATAGCAGCACTTACCAGTGAGCTGCCTCTATTTTTTAAATTTTATTTATTTACTAGCAAGCTGGTCTCGCTTTGCTCGACATTTTTAAATTCTAAAAGAGACAAAACTCAAATAGAATTTGAAAATCCAAGAAAATATTTTAAAGACTTGGTCTTCACTTGGAATAAGCGGTAGAAAATGGATGGATGGATGGGTCTTCACTTGTTTAAATAAATTCATTTATTTTTTTACTTTGCTTCTTATTACTTTTAGAAATACAACCTTAAAAATGATTTTAGGATTTTTAAACAAATATACCTTTTTACCTTTTAAATTTCTTCCTCTTCTTTCCTAAAAATTTAAATCAATGTTCAAGTAATTTATTTTTTTTTATTATTGTAAAGAATAATAAATATTTTAGCTTCTGTTTTTTCGACGAAGAATATTTGTGAAATATTTCTTCAAACTTACTATGATTAAAATTCAAAAAAAAAATTCTGGCAAATCTAGAAAATCTGTAGAATCAAATTTAAATCTTATTTCAAAGTATTTTGAATTTCTTTTAAAAATTTTGTTCTGGAAAATCTAGAAGAAATACTGATTTGTCTTTGTTAGAAATATAGCTTGGTCTAATTTGTTAAATATTCTAACAAAGTGCAGATTGGATTTTAACCAATTTAAAACATGTCATCAAAATTCTAAAATGTATCTTAATCAGGAAAAATTACTAATGATGTTCCACAAATTATTTTTTTAATTTTTTCAAAAAGATTCAAATAAGCTAGTTTTTCTCTTCTTTTTGTCGGTTGAATTTTGAATTATAAAGAGTCGAAATTGAAGATAAACTATGTTTCAAAATTTTATTTTACATTTTTTCTTGTTTTCTCCTCTTTTAAACCGTTCAATTAAGTGTTTTTTTCATCATTTATTCTCTACAAAAAACCTTCTGTAAAAGGAAAAAAATAGACAGAAATACCCATTTTTTTTAATATATATAAATTTATTTATTTAGCTATTCTTGTTTAAATCACACTTACGTGTAACTTACAAATGACAATATATTTATTTATTGAAGTGTGTATCAAACTGGTAGCCCTTCGCATTAATCAGTACCCAAGAAGTAGTTTTTGGTTTCAAAAAGGTTGGTGACCCCTGTACTAGGGCATCAAATCAGTGTCAGTTGAGTCGGTCCATAGGTTGCCTGTAGGGATTTTTAATGTCCAGCAGATGTCAGTATTTAGTCACACAGTATCGACACAGTATCAATACAGTTTTGCAATGTGTCGAAACGCTTCATGACGCCTCATCAACCCATCACTAGGTTACAGTATTGTCACGGCTGGTTCTTTGTTGGGGCTTTGTTCGTGTTCTACGGTGTTTTGTGTTAGTTCCTGTCCTGTGCTTTTATTTTGGCGGCGTTTCCGGTTTTGTCGGGTGTTTTCCCCCCGAGCTGCTTCACTTCCGTCCCGGCGCATTTCCCTTCAGCTGTTTTCGATTTGCAATCACGACTATTTAAGTTGGTCCTTTTCCTAACCTTCATTGTAGGCACATTGTTGTTGTTGTTGTTAGCTGTTCTCCAGTCTCTGGTGACCATAGACGATCCTTTTGGGCGCGAAGTACACTCGTACTGCGTGGACGCCGGCAGCGCCGCACTTCCTGTAAGTGTTTTGTTTGGTTTTCTTCATAGTCTGTCTGGTCACGGCACTTCCTTTTTGTTGGTTTTATTAATAAATTCTCTCTTTTTTTTTTTTTTTTTTACCTCGTTCGTCTGCCTTCTTAAGACCACAACAACTTTCCGTTGTCTCCCATGATGCACCGCTTCACGTATGCCGCCTTGTAAACAATTTAACGTCATTTAACCTTCCACGGCGGTAGTTGTCTGTCTTTGGGTGCTACCTTCAGCCCGCAGCGTACACATTTCAGTTTTATGAGCCATCTGGGATTTGTTTTTGCTTCTCCTGAGAGAGAAAAATGAGAAGACATCTCAACACTAGTGTCGCCATTTTGGGTGTAAACAGTATTATTTTCTTGGAATTTGTCCTCAACACTCGCTCCTCCATTACTGTCCCAAAAGAATTGTGATAGTCGCCCACCATCCGAGTGTTTAAAGTCCCAGTCACCCTGAACGTCTCCCTAATTACGTAACGTGACTGTAAGCACGTGACTCAAGCCCCGCCCCCACAAGTACACTACACGAAATACCCCCCAAACACGTGCTTGAACAATCTTTTCTATTTAGTCAAACATTAGATGAAAATAAACATGAGTTATTTTCTCATTTGGTATAATGTCATCCAAGTTGGAGTAATATTTACATTTGGGATGAAACTTTAGAAAGGGTTAACCAGAAAAGGGTGGAGTACCATCTCCAGGTTGAGGAGGGAGATCTTTCCCCAAGTGGAGGAGTTCAAGTACCTCTGAGTCTTGTTCACGAGTGAGGGAAGAGTGGATGGTGAGATGGACAGGCGGATCGGTGCGGGGTAGTGATGGGTTGATGAGGCGTCATGAAGCGTTTCGACACATTGCAAAACTGTATTGATACTGTGTCGATACTGTGTCACTAAATACTGACATCTGCTGGACATTAAAAATCCCTACAGGCAACCTATGGACCAACTCAACTGACACTGATTTGATGCCCTAGTACAGGGGTCACCAACCTTTTTGAAACCAAAAACTACTTCTTGGGTACTGATTAATGCGAAGGGCTACCAGTTTGATACACACTTAAATAAATAAATATATTGTCATTTGTAAGTTACACGTAAGTGTGATTTAAACAAGAATAGCTAAATAAATACATTTATATATATTAAAAAAATGGGTATTTCTGTCTGTCATTCCGTCGTACATTTTTTTTTTTCCTTTTACGGAAGGTTTTTTGTAGAGAATAAATGATGAAAAAAAAACACTTAATTGAACGGTTTAAAAGAGGAGAAAACACGAAAAAAATAAAAATAAAATTTTGAAACATAGTTTGTCTTCAATTTCGACTCTTTAAAATTCAAAATTCAACCGACAAAAAGAAGAGAAAAACTAGCTCATTTGAATCTTTTTGAAAAAATTAAAAAAATAATTTATGGAACATCATTAGTAATTTTTCCTGATTAAGATACATTTTAGAATGTGATGACATGTTTTAAATTGGTTAAAATCCAATCTGCACTTTGTTAGAATATTTAACAAATTGGACCAAGCTATATTTCTAACAAAGACAAATCAGTATTTCTTCTAGATTTTCCAGAACAAAAATTTTAAAAGAAATTCAAAATACTTTGAAATAAGATTTAAATTTGATTCTACAGATTTTCTAGATTTGCCAGAATAATGTTTTTGAATTTTAATCATAGTAAGTTTGAAGAAATATTTCACAAATATTCTTTGTCGAAAAAGCAGAAGCTAAAATATTTATTCTTTACAATAAAAACAATTTTTTTTTACTTGAACATTGATTTAAATTGTCAGGAAAGAAGAGGAAGACATTTAAAAGGTAAAAAGGTATATTTGTTTAAAAATCCTAAAATCATTTTTAAGGTTGTATTTTTTTCTCTAAAATAGTATTTCTAGAAGTAATAAGAAGCAAAGTAAAAAATAAACGAATTTATTTAAACAAGTGAAGACCCATCCATCCATCCATTTTCTACCGCTTATTCCAAGTGAAGACCAAGTCTTTAAAATATTTTCTTGGATTTTCAAATTCTATTTGAGTTTTGTCTCTTTTAGAATTAAAAATGTCGAGCAAAGCGAGACCAGCTTGCTAGTAAATAAATAAAAATTAAAAAATGGAGGCAGCTCACTGGTAAGTGCTGCTCTTTGAGCTATTTTTAGAACAGGCCAGCGGGCGACTGATCTGGTCCTTACGGGCTACCTGGTGACCGCGGGCACCGCGTTGGTGACCCCTGCCCTAGTATATACAATAATATAAACCAAGTCATTTAGGATTATTTCATATCTTCATTTAAATAAAAATATATTTTTATCTTTTTTAGATACAGTCAATAAATAATGTGAACATGTATCATAACATGGAAATCTAAGAGAACGTGTTGTGGATGATTGTGGACTGGGAATTTTTTTAATTTTATTTTTTTACACATTTTTATAAAAAAAAAAAAAAAAAAGTTTTTCCGACGTATTACATTTTAGACAATTTCTCTTCTTAGTTATTATTTCTCCGGCTGTAGAAAAGACACGCTCACAGGGCACAGAGGAGGCGTCAGTGCGACACAGTTCGCGTATCGGTCACGTGACCAAAACAGCTCATGATCGGTCACGTGACTTTCTAAAAGCGGTACGCGCACCGACACAGGGTTTTGCTCTATGAGCTCGACGCATGCGCCGATGCATCGGTGTTGCCGGACCCATCACTAGTGCGGGGTCTTCAGTAATGCGGACGCTGTATCGATCCGTTTTGGTGAAGAAGGAGCTGAGCCGGAAGGCAAAGCTCTCAATTTAGTGGTCGATCTACGATCCCATCCTCACCTATGGTCATGAGCTTTGGGTTATGACCGAAAGGACAAGATCACGGGTACAAGCGGCTCAAATGAGTTTCCTCCGCCGGGTGGTGGGTCTCTCCCTTAGAGATAGGGTGAGAAGCTCTGCCATCCGGGAGGAGCTCAAAGTAAAGCAGCTGCTCCTCCACATGGAGAGGAGCCAGATGAGGTGGTTCAGGCATCTGGTCAGGATGCCACCCGAACGCCTCCCTAGGGAGGTGTTTAGGGCACGTCCGACCGGTAGGAGGCCACGGGGAAGACCCAGGACACGTTGGGATGACTATGTCTCCCAGCTGGCCTGGGAACGCCTTCGGATCCCCCGTGAGGAGCTGGACCAAGTGGCTGGGGAGAGGAAAGTCTGGGCTTCCCTGCTTAGGCTGCTGCCCCCGCGACCCGACCTCGGATAAGCGGAAGAAGATGGATGGCATTAGAAAGAGAGCCAGACCGCCGAGCACCTACAATGTGAAGACGTTTACTCGCCAATGCACTCTTAAAACTGTCAAGAACGGGAAGCGTCGGCCGCAACGTGACCCCGACATGCAGAGGCAACCGCTGGAACGTGGGCAAAAAAGTCTACGTCGTGTTCAAAATAAAGCTAGTGCAGCTCGGGAGTGCACAAGATGCGACACCTGTTCAGGTAGTGTAACAATCCACTTAAACCATCCAGCCCCATCTAAGGGACACACCGGCAACAGGTGTGTCCTGATTGGCAATCAGACAGGTGAGGGAGGCAGCGACAGGAAATTGCATCACACAGGAAGTGGGAACAAAAATAAAAACAAGGCAGGGTACAAACATCTCCTACCTCTGCGCCGGAAGCATGCACCGCCAATGGCTTGGAAGGTGGTTGCAGGGTGAAGTTCATCCCGGCTGCGAGCCTCTGTTGTCGATGGGGATGTTGAGCGCTCCTGTCGCGGGAGGATCCAGAGTAGCAGATATTGTCGGCGCAGGAAGTGGCGGTGACAGTTTCCCCTGGAGCAGCCTCACCGGGACAGGAAGCGCTGGTGGCGGGAGTTTATTTCCTGTCCTTGAGACTACTGTAACACTCCCTGCTTTTCCCCAAAAAGAATATCATAAATCTACAAATGTTAGAAAACTGACGAGGACCAGAGGGCGGGCGGGCGCACATTACACCAGTTTTAAAGTCGCTGCAGTGATTCCTGTCCGCTTGTGTATAAAAAGTGTGAACTAAACAAAGTTTGACAGGAATTGATGTGATAGCGGCGCCACGGATTATATCACCGGAGCAGGAAGTAGCCTTGTGTCTTCATGACCCCCCCCCCCCAAGGGACAGAGTCCAAAGGTCCCTAAGAGCCAACAGACCGGGTTGGGTGTCAAGGAGCAGGGGTAGGGATGGAGGAACCGCAGAGTTTGTGCTAAATGATGGTCCGCCCTGCAGAGATGGCACTCACGCAGGGTCGCTCGCTGGCTGCATCATTCTGTCAGGAATGGAAAGCTGCTACACTACTGTAACACTCCCTGCTTTTCCCAAAAAGAATATCATAAATCTACAAATGTTAGAAAACTGACGAGGACCAGAGGGCGGGCGGGCGCACATTACACCAGTTTTAAAGTCGCTGCAGTGATCCCTGTCCGCTTGTGTATAAAAAGTGTGAACTAAACAAAGTTTGACAGGAATTGATGTGATAGCGGTGCCACGGATTATATCACCGGAGCAGGAAGTAGCCGTGTGTCTTCATGACCCCCCCACCCCAAGGGACAGAGTCCAAAGGTCCCTCAAGAGCCAGCAGACCGGGTTGGGTGTCAAGGAGCAGGGGTAGGAATGGAGGAACCGCAGAGTTTGTGCCAAATATTGGTCCGCCCTGCAGAGATGGCACTCACGCAGGGTCGCTCGCTGGCTGCATCATTCTGTCAGGAATGGAAAGCTGCTTGCTGCGTGACCCCAGGACGCAGAGACGGCAGACAGAATGCAGGTAAAAAGTACACTTAGGGCTTTGAAAGAGCAACGTTTTTTTTACTCAAATGTGTGAAGAATGTTTTAGCAGTAAAACCGTGTATTTCTTTGACCTTGCAATGAAGCCAAATTCAGGATCATAATGTTGCTTTTCCTGGTATTTATCATGGATGTCCAACAAGTGTCCATTTTTGGCTCGCAACTAGTTTTTTTCCCCGACCCTGGGGCTACTGTAGAGATGTACTTCATGCAATATTACTTCGATACATGATGATATCATTGCTCAGATGTAGACGTTTGAGCATTTTGCATCCCTCTCACCTGTGGTTAAGATCCTTGTCCTGTTCTGAGGTTGTACACAGGCTCTCATGGCGTTCCTCGGTCGCCGACTCCACCCAGTTGTGGGACGCACATTTGACCTGCACTCCGCCGGCCGTCTCTGCATCTCGGGGTCACGCTACAAACGACACAAATGTAAATATGTCCTGGTCCCAGCCAGGACTTGTGGAGAGCTCCACAAGCCTTCCCCGTGACACTCCAGGTATGTTGTTGTTGTTCCAAATAAGTAGGTGTGGTCAGCATTCTTCTGCTTCCACACACGCTGTCATTGTGTGTAAATGTCAGTGTCACATGACATGTTTCACTCATGGAGGACAACTTGTTGACAAACAGAAGGATGGAGAACATGTCCAGCCTTCATGTTTACATCACCTGCTTTTATCTTCACACTTCACCAGTATACATGCCTTTTGTAAACACATGGGTTCACCAACATTTGTAAATGTAACCATACTTTATATATATATACAGGTAAAAGCCAGTCAATTAGAATATTTTGAAAAACTTGATTTATTTCAGTAATTGCATTCAAAAGGTGTAACTTGTACATTATATTTATTCATTGCACACAGACTGATGCATTCAAATGTTTATTTCATTTAATTTTGATGATTTGAAGTGGCAACAAATGAAAATCCAAAATTCCGTGTGTCACAAAATTAGAATATTACTTAAGGCTAATACAAAAAAGGGATTTTTAGAAATGTTGGCCAACTGAAAAGTATGAAAATGAAAAATATGAGCATGTACAATACTCAATACTTGGTTGGAGCTCCTTTTGCCTCAATTACTGCGTTAATGCGGCGTGGCATGGAGTCGATGAGTTTCTGGCACTGCTCAGGTGTTATGAGAGCCCAGGTTGCTCTGATAGTGGCCTTCAACTCTTCTGCGTTTTTGGGTCTGGCATTCTGCATCTTCCTTTTCACAATACCCCACAGATTTTCTATGGGGCTAAGGTCAGGGGAGTTGGCGGGCCAATTTAGAACAGAAATACCATGGTCCGTAAACCAGGCACGGGTAGATTTTGCGCTGTGTGCAGGCGCCAAGTCCTGTTGGAACTTGAAATCTCCATCTCCATAGAGCAGGTCAGCAGCAGGAAGCATGAAGTGCTCTAAAACTTGCTGGTAGACGGCTGCGTTGACCCTGGATCTCAGGAAACAGAGTGGACCGACACCAGCAGATGACATGGCACCCCAAACCATCACTGATGGTGGAAACTTTACACTAGACTTCAGGCAACGTGGATCCTGTGCCTCTCCTGTCTTCCTCCAGACTCTGGGACCTCGATTTCCAAAGGAAATGCAAAATTTGCTTTCGTCAGAAAACATGACTTTGGGCCACTCAGCAGCAGTCCAGCTCTTTTTTGCCTTAGCCCAGGTGAGACGCTTTTCGCGCTGTTTCTTGGTCAACAGTGGCTTGACACGAGGTATGCGGCAGTTGAAACCCATGTCTTTCAAGCGTCTCTTGGTGGTGGATCTTGAAGCACTGACTCCAGCAGCTGTCCACTCCTTCTGAATCTTCCCCACATTTTTGAATGGGTTTTTTTTCACAATCTTGACCAGGGCGCGGTGATCCCTATCGCTTGTACACTTTTTCTGACCACAGTTTTTCCTTCTCTTTGCCTCTCCATTAAGAGCTCTGAGAACAGCCAGCCTCTTCAGCAATAACCTTTTGTGTCTTTCCCTCCTTGTGCAATGTGTCGATGGTTGCCTTTTGGACAGCTGTCAAATCTGAAGTCTTCCCCATGTTTGTGTAGGCTTCAGAACTGGACTGAGAGACCATTTAAAGCCCTTTGCAGGTGTTTTGAGTTAATCAGCTGATTAGTTTGTGGCACCAGGTGTCTTCAAAATGTAACCCTTACACAATATTCTAATTTTGTGACACACGGAATTTTGGATTTTCATTTGTTGCCACTTCAAATCATCAAAATTAAATGAAATAAACATTTGAATGCATCAGTCTGTGTGCAATGAATAAATATAATGTACAAGTTACATCTTTTGAATGCAATTACTGAAATTAATCAAGTTTTTCAAAATATTCTAATTTACTGGCTTTTACCTGTACATACCTGCAGTGTGTATATTGTACATATTAGGTCCTTCATACCGACAGCCATCAGACTGTATAATGCATATGTTCCTTGACTACACTTAAATGTAGAGTATATGTCACGTTCAAACACTGAGGACATCTATTAAACAAGACAAAAGGCAAGGAATCAAACAGAGACAGAATTCAATTTGGACTCAATATTGAGGAGAGACATGGCCACTGCACTCTCTGTACAGTCCTGCACCACGCTCTCCTCTTTTATTAGATGTTCAATGTTCACGCACCAACACATGTCTCATTAGAAATAGGAAGTATGTAAAACAGTCATTGTTTTCGGTCTCATTGAAGTCCAAGAAGAGGATGTCTCGGGCTGGGCTCTTCCTGGATCCAGCTGGGGAAGGTGTTGGAGGACAATGGATAACCCCTCCCGTCTCCTGACCACGGCAACTTCAAGAGGGCAGCGGGTCGTAAACAGCGTTGACCTCGGTTACCAAATAGTTGGAAGAGAGTTTGTGAAATACTTCAGAGAGAGTTCGTTTTACACTTCAAAGAGAGTTCCTCTGGAAGTTGAGCAGATCCTGCCATCTGTCCGTGTTGAAATCACAGTGGCGTTTCACAAGCCTTCTTCCTCGTTAGGCCTCGAAAGACAGCATTCATAATACAACGTTTCTTTTGTGATAACTTACAAACAATTATTCCAACAGTATATTTATATTATTCATATATATATATATATATATATATTATATTGTATATATTATATTATTTATTATTATTATTGTCTATTGTGAGCGAACTGCAGTGCTGAATTTCCCCCAAAGATCAATAAAGTACTTTCTATTCTACTCTATTCTATCTTGTTATGAAAGTGTCTGTTACTACATTATATATATATATATATATATATATATATATATATATATATATATATATATATATATATATACTTGCAGTGTGTATATTGTACATATTACATATTGTTATGAAGGTGTCTGTTACTACATTTTATATATATATATATATATATATATATATATATACACATACTTGCAGTGTGTATATTGTACATATAACATATTGTTATGAAAGTGTCTGTTACTACATTTTATATATATATATATATATATATATATATATATATATACACACGCATACTTGCAGTGTGTATATTGTACATATTACATGTTGTTATGAAGGTGTCTGTTACTACATTATATATATATATACTTGCAGTGTGTATATTGTACATATTACATATTGTTATGAAAGTGTCTGTTACTACATTTTATATATATATACACACATACTTGCAGTGTGTATATTGTACATATAACATATTGTTATGAAGGTGTCTGTTACTACATTATATATATACTTGCAGTGTGTATATTGTACATATAACATATTGTTATGAAGGTGTCTGTTACTACATTATATATATACTTGCAGTGTGTATATTGTACATATAACATATTGTTATGAAGGTGTCTGTTACTACATTATATATATACTTGCAGTGTGTATATTGTACATATTACATATTGTTATGAAGGTGTCTGTTACTACATTATATATATACTTGCAGTGTGTATATTGTACATATTGTTATGAAGGTGTCTGTTACTACATTATATATATATATATATACTTGCAGTGTGTATATTGTACATATTACATATTGTTATGAAGGTGTCTTGTTACTACATTGTAGATGTACTTGCAGTGTGTATATTGTACATATAACATATTGTTATGAAGGTGTCTGTTACTACATTATATATATACTTGCAGTGGGTATATTGTACATATTACATATTGTTATGAAGGTGTCTGTTACTACATTATATATATACTTGCAGTGTGTATATTGTACATATTACATATTGTTATGAAGGTGTCTGTTACTACATTATATATATACTTGCAGTGTGTATATTGTACATATTACATATTGTTATGAAGGTGTCTTGTTACTACATTGTATATGTACTTGCAGTGTGTATATTGTACATATTACATATTGTTATGAAGGTGTCTGTTACTACATTATATATATATACTTGCAGTGTGTATATTGTACATATAACATATTGTTATGAAGGTGTCTGTTACTACATTATATATATACTTGCAGCGTGTATATTGTACACATTACATATTGTTATGAAGGTGTCTGTTACTACATTATATATATACTTGCAGTGGGTATATTGTACATATTACATATTGTTATGAAGGTGTCTGTTACTACATTATATATATATACTTGCAGTGTGTATATTGTACATATTACATATTGTTATGAAGGTGTCTGTTACTACATTATATATATACTTGTAGTGTGTATATTGTACATATTACATGTTGTTATGAAGGTGTCTGTTACTACACTATATATATACTTGCAGTGTGTATATTGTATATATTACATACAGTATATATACTGCAGGTATATATATATATATATATAAAACGTAGTAACAGACACCTTCATAACAGTATGTAATATATGCAATATTTACCGCATTTTGGTCATTTTATGCATAACCGGAACTTCTTTCCTCAGCGCATTTATTTCCGTTTCTATAGCAACGCATGTCTGATTCCTGGCAACAAATGTGTGTTCTTATTTTTGGAACCAATCATGCTTATGTGTGTTGTAATCATGCCAGACTTGGTAACAGACTATTTTTGGAGAAATGAGGATTCACAACCGTATCTTTTTGAAGCTGAACATACTGAGGATGAACTGCTGCGTGTTAGATGCACCATAAGAGGACTACAGATGTTATTGTGCATGTTAGATGCACCCTAAGAGGACTACAGATGGAAATGAGCATGGTGCAGCCACATTCTTCATGTAACTGCACATTGTCCTTCAAATAAACAAATAAAAAATACATCCATCCATCTTCTTCCGCTTATCCGAGGTGGGGTCGCGGGGGCAGCAGCCTAAGCAGGGAAGCCCCAGCCACTTTTGTCCAGTTCCTCCCAGGGGATAAAAACTCTTAACTCTTCCAATAACAATGTTGCTAGTTTGGTTCTCGTACATGTTACACAACGTAACTGAAGTATTGTTGACAGTGTTTGAGTGTATTTTAAAGTCATGCAGAGGTAGAATTGATTGCTAACATTAGCTGCATTGCTAGCCACGTAGAAGGAGAGCATTGCACATGTTAGAATGTAAGAGAGGACGTGTACAAACCTCCACCATCAACGTTGGTGTGGTCCGGGTCACAAACAGTCAAGTCCCTGGTCTGAGTGGCATCTTTATTTTTAAACCTCAAACTCTGACCTGAGGACCTGCTCTTGTCCTCACCCTCATAGTCAGGAACAGGAGATGAGGAAGTCTTGGACTCATGCTGACTATGTCAAATATGACATATATAGTGCAGTGATTACACACAATACACTGATTATGTCAAGTATTAAAGTACAATTATATGTATATATAGTGCAGTGTTTACAAATAATACACTGATTAAGTAAAATATTAAAAAAGTAAAATTACATATATAGTGCAGTGTTTACAAACAATACACGGATTATATCAAATATTTAAAAAGTAAAATTACATATATAGTGCAGTGTTTACAAACAATACACTGATTATGCCAAATATAAAAAAGTAAAATTACATTTATAGTGCAGTGTTTACAAACAATACACTGATTATGTCAAATATTTAAAAAAGTAAAATTACATATATAGTGCAGTGTTTACAAACAATACACTGATTATGTAAAATATTACAAAAGTAAAATTACATATGTAGTGCAGTGTTTACAAACAATACACTGTATATATCAAATATTTAAAAAAGTAAAATTACATATATAGTGCAGTGTTTACAAACAATACACTGATTATGTGAAATATTTAAAAAAGTAAAATTACATATATAGTGCAGTGTTTACAAACAATACACTGATTATGTAAAATATTACAAAAGTAAAATTACATATGTAGTGCAGTGTTTACAAACAATACACTGATTATGTAAAATATTACAAAAATAAAATTACATATATAGTGCAGTGATTACAAACAATACACTGATTATGTAAAATATTAAAGTAAAATTACGTATATAGTGCAGTGTTTACAAACAATACACTGATTATGTGAAATATTTAAAAAAGTAAAATTACATATATAGTGCAGTGTTTACAAACAATACACTAATTATATCAAATATTTAAAAAGTAAAATTACATATGTAGTGTAGTGTTTACAAACAATACACTGATTATGTTGAATATTACAAAAGTAAAATTACACATGTAGTGCAGTGTTTACCAAGAATACACTGATTATGTCAAATATTAAAAAAGTAAAGTCACAAATATAGTGCAGTGTTTACAAACAATACACTGATTATGTAAAATATTACAAATGTAAAATCACATATATAGTGCAGTGTTTACACACAATACACTGATTATGTCAAATATTTAAAAAAGTAAAATTACATATATAGTGCAGTGTTTACAAACAATACACTGATTATGTCAAATATTACAAAAGTAAAGTTACATATATAGTGCAGTTATTACAAACAATACACTGATTATGTCAAATATTAAAGTAAAATGACATATATAGTGCAGTGATTACAAACAATACACTGATTATGTAAAATATTACAAAAATAAAATTACATATATAGTGCAGTGTTTACAAACAATACACTGATTATGTCAAATATTAAAGTAAAATGACATATATAGTGCAGTGATTACAAACAATACACTGATTATGTAAAATATTACAAAAATAAAATTACATATATAGTGCAGTGATTACAAACAATACACTGATTATGTCAAATATTTAAACAAGTAAAATTACATATATAGTGCAGTGTTTACAAACAATACACTGATTATGTAAAATATTTAAAAAAGTAAAATTACATATGTAGTGCAGTGTTTACAAACAATACACTGATTATGTGAAATATTTAAAAAAGTAAAATTACATATGTAGTGTAGTGTTTACAAACAATACACTGATTATGTGAAATATTTAAAAAAAGTAAAATTACATATGTAGTGCAGTGTTTACAAAAAATACACTGATTATATCAAATATTTAAAAAAGTAAAATTACATATATAGTGCAGTGTTTACAAACAATACACTGATTATATCAAATATTTAAAAAAGTAAAATTACATATATAGTGCAGTGTTTACAAACAATACACTGATTATGTTGAATATTTAAAAAAGTAAAATTACATATGTCAATATTACAAAAGTAAGTCATTCTTTTGCTCGTTCGGAGTATTTTTGTTAGCTTGGGGTGCATGTCGGACTTCCCGCTGGTCACCAAACCCTGCAGGTTTATACAACACATATACTTGTACTTGTGTCAATGATACTTTGACCAAATAAAAGCGTGTTTTATTGTTACGTTTTATGATCCGGAGAACTTCATAAAGAGTGATTATTTTCGCTTTATTTGCTCTGGAAAAACAATTGCACGCATCCAAGGCACATATGTCCTTGGTAGCAAACATGGCGCCTGTTGAGTTGGCTGTCACCACTCTGGTGACTGCCAGGAGTCTGCACTGCCCCCTCGGCCCTAGGGCTGGCCATATAGTGCACAATACCAATTCAATCGATGGCCAGCAGGTCGTCGTATCGAATAACGTGACGATGACGCAAGAAATGTCTCGGCGATGCGCAGCCGTGCCGCATGACTCACGAGCCCGTGGCGCGGATGTAAACAAGGGGCGGGCTCAGGTAGGCCAAACCCGCGCATGCGCATTGGCAGAGAGAGAGAGAGAGAGAGTCAAATGATGAATGTGTGCACCGCGCTGACGACGCAGCGTCTATGCGCAGTGTCTATGCGCAGGAAGTCAGGCGAGCACCGCGTCGTCGTCGTCGTCGTCGTCGTGCCGCCATAGCAGGTGCAGACGTCATCCTTTCAGCACCGGACAGCGACCGCAGCCCTGCGCAGCCGCACCGAGGTGAGGACGACACTAATGTTGCATGTGAAGACGCCCTTGGACACACGGGCCTGTCGTGCGTGGTGGTAAGCAACTGCGCAATTGTCTCCTCTCTCTCTCTCTCTTCCAGTCCGGCCCTTTCTCGGCTAGGGGCGATGCGCGTCTAGATGACGTCACCACAGCCACTGGACTGATATAGCAGCGCCACACCCCCTCCTCCTCCTCCTCCTCCTCCTCTTCTCTCTCCTCCATCCCCCCCCACCCCCTCGCAGGCACCATGGGGAACCGAGGCATGGAGGATCTGATCCCGCTGGTCAACAAGCTGCAGGACGCCTTCAGCTCCATCGGCCAGGCCTGCAACTTGGACCTGCCGCAGATCGCCGTGGTGGGCGGGCAGAGCGCGGGCAAGAGCTCCGTGCTGGAGAACTTTGTGGGCAGGTAAGAAAAGAAGGTAATCCTGCATGGCTCACCCTGAGCCTGCACGACTTAAGCAGCTCTGCTGGTGTGGTACGTGTGGCCTTCAATCTTCTCATGCATCACTCATTCATCACACACACACACACACACACACACACACACACACACACACACACACACACACACACACAATTGTGAGAAATGCGGGTAAAACATGTTTAGTGCTGGATGTATGTGAA
>NC_084584.2:7585000-7597500 GCF_033978685.3 Nerophis lumbriciformis | reverse complement strand
AAAAACTGTCAGTCCTGTTTTTACTGGGTCTTAGAGGATAAAGAAATAGGAGGAGCTTAGTGACTACAATGGCAGATGCGTGCACATTTTCAGGACTTATGCAGATCCCAAATACACACCCTCAGGTACCAATAGGTAAGAATAGTTAGTTTTGCATAATATTGTGAAACAAAACACCAGATAATGTCTGCTAATAGGTCCTTATACACACACCATAATAATACTGTATGTTGAAGCACAGTACGTCTGACTATGGTAGTCGTAATGCTCCCACAATCCATCAAGCAGTGCGACTTCATAGCTTACCAAAGTCCTACTAAAACATTTTGACAGATTTTTGAGTGCTGTGTGTAATGTTCTATATTCTCAGTACAATTTTAGAATAACTTGTTTTTAAACAACTATTTTAGAGACCTTTCAGTCTGGTTTTAGGGTCTTTTAGGGCTTTTCAAGGTTGTGAAGGATCTCAGGTGCAGTGCTGACTCTCAAAAACTGTCAGTCCTGGTTTTACTGGGTCTTAGAGGATAAAGAAATAGGAGGAGCTTAGTGACTACAATGGCAGATGCGTGCACATTTTCAGGACTTATGCAGATCCCAAATACATACCCTCAGGTACCAATAGGTAAGAATAGTTAGTTTTGCATAATATTGTGAAACAAAACACCAGATAATGTCTCCTAATAGGTCCTTATACACACACCATAATAATACTGTATGTTGAAGCACAGTACGTCTGACTATGGTAGTCGTAATGCTCCCACAATCCACCAAGTCCTCCTAAAACATTTGAACAGCTTTTTGTGTAATGTTCTATACTCTCAATGAAACATTTAAAGTTTTGGTGTTTACTGGCGTCATCTTGCAGTCCACACGTATCTCTTATGTGTGTCTGCCATCTACTGCTCACACTGACCATTACACCGTGCTCAACAACATGCATATAAAAAGTCACTTCCATACAGTCCGAAGAATCCTGCTTGGAATACAACTGAAGTTCTTGTCTCGCAGTAATGACACAAGTGTTATTTTGATCAGGGGCATGTTTAGTCCTTTAGGGGGTCCAAGGCAAACAGAGTCCAAAAAACTGCATGTTAAAACTTGGCGAGCATGATGAGTGTCACTCATCTGGAAAGTGAGGACGGTTAACAAAGCGGAGGACATTTTTACGAAATCATTATTTTGTCAACGCAGACGTTAGGTGTATGGTGCTATTCTTGTGTGCGTGACTGGTGGGAAAAAGAGATCTTTTGACAGAGACAAGACTCTAAAGAGGTGCCTCCCTGCCGAGTTCGCCAGTGTTAGCTTAGCATTTGGAATATTTGTGACACCACTTTTAGCTCCTGGGGCAGCCGCACACCTCAAAGTCATGTGACCATGCTAGCTGTTAGCATGCTAACGTTAACGTCCTCACCCTAACTTTTCCACTCAAATATTGACCCTGGATTAGTCATCTCACTCTTCATTTTAATCCTATTTCAGAATTGTATTGAACTAACTCACACTTTGTTGTTACATGATAGGAAATCATGTGTTCATCACAAAGATCTACTGGTATATCAGACTGACTGGCCCTATGGCCAAGATCTACTGGTATATCAGACTGACTGGCCCTATGGCCAAGATCTACTGGTATATCAGACTGACTGGCCCTATGGCCAAGATCTACTGGTATATCAGACTGACTGGCCCTATGGCCAAGATCTACTGGTATATCAGACTGACTGGCCCTATGGCCAAGATCTACTGGTATATCCGACTGACTGGCCCTATGGCCAAGATCTACTGGTATATCCGACTGACTGGCCCTATGGCCAAGATCTACTGGTATATCAGACTGACTGGCCCTATGGCCAAGATCTACTGGTATATCAGACTGACTGGCCCTATGGCCAAGATCTACTGGTATATCAGACTGACTGGCCCTATGGCCAAGATCTACTGGTACATCAGACTGACTGGCCCTATGGCCAAGATCTACTGGTATATCAGACTGACTGGCCCTATGGCCAAGATCTACTGGTATATCCGACTGACTGGCCCTATGGCCAAGATCTACTGGTATATCCGACTGACTGGCCCTATGGCCAAGATCTACTGGTATATCCGACTGACTGGCCCTATGGCCAAGATCTACTGGTATATCAGACTGACTGGCCCTATGGCCAAGATCTACTGGTATATCAGACTGACTGGCCCTATGGCCAAGATCTACTGGTATATCAGACTGACTGGCCCTATGGCCAAGATCTACTGGTATATCAGACTGACTGGCCCTATGGCCAAGATCTACTGGTATATCAGACTGACTGGCCCTATGGCCAAGATCTACTGGTATATCCGACTGACTGGCCCTATGGCCAAGATCTACTGGTATATCCGACTGACTGGCCCTATGGCCAAGATCTACTGGTATATCCGACTGACTGGCCCTATGGCCAAGATCTACTGGTATATCAGACTGACTGGCCCTATGGCCAAGATCTACTGGTATATCCGACTGACTGGCCCTATGGCCAAGATCTACTGGTACATCAGACTGACTGGCCCTATGACCAAGATCTACTGGTATATCCGACTGACTGGCCCTATGACCAAGATCTACTGGTATATCCGACTGACTGGCCCTATGGCCAAGATCTACTGGTATATCAGACTGACTGGCCCTATGGCCAAGATCTACTGGTATATCAGACTGACTGGCCCTATGGCCAAGATCTACTGGTATATCCGACTGACTGGCCCTATGGCCAAGATCTACTGGTATATCAGACTGACTGGCCCTATGGCCAAGATCTACTGGTATATCAGACTGACTGGCCCTATGGCCAAGATCTACTGGTATATCAGACTGACTGGCCCTATGGCCAAGATCTACTGGTATATCAGACTGACTGGCTCTATGGCCAAGATCTACTGGTATATCAGACTGACTGGCTCTATGGCCAAGATCTACTGGTATATCCGACTGACTGGCCCTATGGCCAAGATCTACTGGTATATCAGACTGACTGGCCCTATGGCCAAGATCTACTGGTATATCAGACTGACTGGCCCTATGGCCAAGATCTACTGGTATATCCGACTGACTGGCCCTATGGCCAAGATCTACTGGTATATCAGACTGACTGGCTCTATGGCCAAGATCTACTGGTATATCAGACTGACTGGCCCTATGGCCAAGATCTACTGGTATATCAGACTGACTGGCCCTATGGCCAAGATCTACTGGTATATCCGACTGACTGGCCCTATGGCCAAGATCTACTGGTATATCAGACTGACTGGCTCTATGGCCAAGATCTACTGGTATATCAGACTGACTGGCCCTATGGCCAAGATTTACTGGTATATCAGACTGACTGGCTCTATGGCCAAGATCTACTGGTATATCAGACTGACTGGCCCTATGGCCAAAATCTACTGGTATATCAGACTGACTGGCCCTCCAATATTCTTCTCAAATGGAGCCTCATCTTCTGACCACAGTTCTGAACCTGACTCTCATCGACCTGCCGGGCATCACCAAGGTGCCAGTCGGAGACCAGCCCGCCGACATCGAGCAGCAGATCAGGGAAATGATCATGCAGTTCATCACCAGGGAGAGCTGCCTGGTTCTGGCCGTCACTCCCGCCAACTCTGACCTCGCCAACTCCGACGCCCTCAAACTGGCAAAGGACGTTGATCCCCAAGGTAAGACCACAGGAAGTGATCCCCAAGGTAAGACCGCAGGGAATGATCCCCAAGCTAAGACCACAGGAAGTGATCCCCAAGGTAAGACCACAGGGAATGATCCCCTAGGTAACACCACAGGAAGTGATCCCCCAAGGTAACACCACAGGGATGATCCCCAAGGTAACACCACAGGGATGATCCCCAAGCTAAGACCACAGGGACGATCCCCAAGGTAACACCACAGGGACGATCCCCAAGGTAAGACCACAGGGAATGATCCCCTAGGTAACACCACAGGAAGTGATCCCCCAAGGTAACACCACAGGGATGATCCCCAAGGTAACACCACAGGGATGATCCCCAAGCTAAGACCACAGGGACGATCCCCAAGGTAAGACCACAGGAAGTGATCCCACAAGGTAACACCACAGGGATGATCCCCAAGGTAACACCACAGGGATGATCCCCAAGGTAACACCACAGGGATGATCCCCAAGCTAAGACCACAGGAAGTGATCCCCAAGGTAAGACCACAGGGAATGATCCCCTAGGTAACACCACAGGAAGTGATCCCCAAGGTAACACCACAGGGATGATCCCCAAGGTAACACCACAGGGATGATCCCCAAGGTCAAACCACAGGGAATGATCCCCTCAACAATCATAGCAAAAAGATGGAGAAGGACAGAAGGTATCAACAATGGTGGAGATGTGATGATGTGGTAGTTTGACCTTCAGCCAGCAGAGGGAGACACAGGAAAGGTGGAAGGAAGCAGAGTCTTTGTGTTGAAAAGGGAGAGGAGAGAGAAGTTCACTGCCAACAAGGCAACAAGGAAGAGAAGCCTGGGGTGAGCCAGAAGGTCCATGAGGACCATGGACAGGATGGTTTATAAGTCGGGTGTTTACCTTCAACCTGGCATGTTTCATGTGGCCTCAAGAGGGTGAACGTTGATGATGGAAGGATGGGAGTGCAGAGTGTGGAGGAACATGATCTTTGTAACTGTGTGATCTTTGGTGTCCTACCAGGTCTGAGGACGATCGGAGTGATCACCAAATTGGACTTGATGGACGAGGGCACAGATGCTCGAGACGTGCTGGAGAACAAGCTGCTGCCACTGAGAAGAGGTGTGTGTGTAATAGAAGCCATGTCTCCCAGGATGAGATGTTCCTCTCTGTGTGTGTTAGAAGCCATGTCTCCCAGGATGAGATGTTCCTCTCTGTGTGTGTTAGAAGCCATGTCTCCCAGGATGAGATGTTCCTCTCTGTGTTCTTCTGGTCCCCAGGCTACATTGGGGTGGTGAACCGCAGTCAGAAGGACATCGATGGAAAGAAAGACATCAAGGCAGCTCTGGAAGCGGAGAGGAAGTTCTTCTTCACCCACCCGTCTTACAGGCACATGGCGGACAAGATGGGGACCCCCCGCCTGCAGAGGGTGCTCAACCAGGTGCACATTCAGGATTGATGACTTATCAGTAGATCTTCACTCCCATGATGAAGGAGAAATGCACTTCTTACAGTTTCTATCCAATCAGAACCGTCCCAGTATCAAAGTGTTCTCACTGGTCTCCCTCAAAAGTAAAACTACAAACAAATATCTGAGATTACCCAGGATTCCCGGTTTGCCGGGACATGTTGCCCATTGAAAATGAATGGGTTGATTTTAAAACATGCACAATTGCCACGTTTTTCACCCGATTGGAAGCGTTCTACCACCCACAAAAAATTCCAGGAATTGCCTGATTTCCCTGTTTTCCAAAGCCCTATTTTCACCTCTTGCTGGAAAGTTTTCACAGTCCACATTTTTCTACTGTTTTTGACCATTCCACCTTCAAAACATTCCTCTTATTTGGAACGCTCCTATTTTGTTTCGCATAAATTTCCGTTTTTCCAGAAATTCCAGGAATTCCGAAATACCCATTGTCAATTCAAACTGTTACTACGTCAACATTTTTAAACTGATTTGGAACAATTCCAACACCAACCCATTTATATCATCTAGGACAATTGTGCTAGTATCAATATTTTCCAAAATTCCCAGTTTTCATGAAATTCCCAAATTTCCAGGAAATTCCCATTCAAACTCATAGTTCTACAAGGACCTAAATTCCCTAAATGTTGTGCTATTTTTAAACCAGATTCCAACCTTTCAGCCATCCACACACACTACTCTTCCCAAGTATCGAATGCAAAACATGTTTTCCCTTTCCCCAAATTCCCGGTTTTCCCGGAATTTCCCATTGACAATGAATGGGCAATATACAAAACTCTCCATATCCCACATTTCTCACCCGATTTGAACCGTTCCAACATCCACACACTCCATTCACCTTGGACATTCAAGCCGTTTTTCAACCGTTTTTGACCTTTCAAAACATATTTTCCTGTATAAATTTCCGTTTTTCCAGAAATTCCAGGAATTCCGAAATACCCATTGTCAATTCAAACTGTTACTACGTCAACATTTTTAAACTGATTTGGAACAATTCCAACACCAACCCATTTATATCATCTAGGACAATTGTGCTAGTATCAATATTTTCCAAAATTCCCAGTTTTCATGAAATTCCCAAATTTCCAGGAAATTCCCATTCAAACTCATAGTTCTACAAGGCCCTAAATTCCCTAAATGTTGTGCTATTTTTAAACCAGATTCCAACCTTTCAGCCATCCACACACACTACTCTTCCGAAGTATCAAATGCAAAACATGTTTTCCCTTTCCCCAAATTCCCGGTTTTCCCGGAATTTCCCATTGACAATGAATGGGCAATATACAAAACTCTCCATATCCCACATTTCTCACCCGATTTGAACCGTTCCAACATCCACACACTCCATTCACCTTGGACATTCAAGCCGTTTTTCAACCGTGTTTGACCTTTCAAAACATATTTTCCTGTATAAATTTCCGTTTTTCCGGAAATTCCAGGAATTCCGAAATACCCATTCTCAATTCAAACTGTTACTACGTCAACATTTTTAAACTGATTTGGAACAATTCCAACACCAACCCATTTATATCATCTAGGACAATTGTGCTAGTATCAATATTTTCCAAAATTCCCAGTTTTCATGAAATTCCCAAATTTCCAGGAAATTCCCATTCAAACTCATAGTTCTACAAGGACCTAAATTTCCTAAATGTTGTGCTATTTTTAAACCAGATTCCAACCTTTCAGCCATCCACACACACTACTCTTCCGAAGTATCAAATGCAAAACATGTTTTCCCTTTCCCCAAATTCCCGGTTTTCCCGGAATTTTCCATTGACAATGAATGGGCAATATACAAAACTCTCCATATCCCACATTTCTCACCCGATTTGAACCGTTCCAACATCCACACACTCCATTCACCTTGGACATTCAAGCCGTTTTTCAACCGTGTTTGACCTTTCAAAACATATTTTCCTGTATAAATTTCCGTTTTTCCAGAAATTCCAGGAATTCCGAAATACCCATTCTCAATTCAAACTGTTACTACGTCAACATTTTTAAACTGATTTGGAACAATTCCAACACCAACCCATTTATATCATCTAGGACAATTGTGCTAGTATCAATATTTTCCAAAATTCCCAGTTTTCATGAAATTCCCAAATTTCCAGGAAATTCCCATTCAAACTCATAGTTCTACAAGGCCCTAAATTCCCTAAATGTTGTGCTATTTTTAAACCAGATTCCAACCTTTCAGCCATCCACACACACTACTCTTCCCAAGTATCGAATGCAAAACATGTTTTCCCTTTCCCCAAATTCCCGGTTTTCCCGGAATTTCCCATTGACAATGAATGGGCAATATACAAAACTCTCCATATCCCACATTTCTCACCCGATTTGAACCGTTCCAACATCCACACACTCCATTCACCTTGGACATTCAAGCCGTTTTTCAACCATTTTTGACCTTTCAAAACATATTTTCCTGTATAAATTTCCGTTTTTCCAGAAATTCCAGGAATTCCGAAATACCCATTGTCAATTCAAACTGTTACTACGTCAACATTTTTAAACTGATTTGGAACAATTCCAACACCAACCCATTTATATCATCTAGGACAATTGTGCTAGTATCAATATTTTCCAAAATTCCCAGTTTTCATGAAATTCCCAAATTTCCAGGAAATTCCCATTCAAACTCATAGTTCTACAAGGACCTAAATTTCCTAAATGTTGTGCTATTTTTAAACCAGATTCCAACCTTTCAGCCATCCACACACACTACTCTTCCCAAGTATCGAATGCAAAACATGTTTTCCCTTTTCCCCAAATTCCCGGTTTTCCCGGAATTTCCCATTGACAATGAATGGGCAATATACAAAACTCTCCATATCCCACATTTCTCACCCGATTTGAACCGTTCCAACATCCACACACTCCATTCACCTTGGACATTCAAGCCGTTTTTCAACCGTTTTTGACCTTTCAAAACATATTTTCCTGTATAAATTTCCGTTTTTCCAGAAATTCCAGGAATTCCGAAATACCCATTCTCAATTCAAACTGTTACTACGTCAACATTTTTAAACTGATTTGGAACAATTCCAACACCAACCCATTTATATCATCTAGGACAATTGTGCTAGTATCAATATTTTCCAAAATTCACAGTTTTCATGAAATTCCCAATTTTCCAGGAAATTTCCATTCAAACTCATAGTTCTACAAGGCCCTAAATTCTCTAAATGTGGTGTCATTTTTAAACCAGATTCCAACCTTTCAGCCATCTACACACACTACTCTTCCCAAGTATCGAATGCAAAACATGGTTTCCCTTTCCCCAAATTCCCTGTTTTCCTGGAATTTTCCATTGACAATGAATAGGCAATATACAAAACTCTCCATATCCCACATTTCTCACCCGATTTGAACCGTTCCAACATCCACACACTCCATTCATCTTGGACATTCAAGCCGTTTTTCAACCGTGTTTGACCTTTCAAAACATATTTTCCTGTATAAATTTCCGTTTTTCCGGAAATTCCAGGAATTCCGAAATACCCATTCTCAATTCAAACTGTTACTACGTCAACATTTTTAAACTGATTTGGAACAATTCCAACACCAACCCATTTATATCATCTAGGACAATTGTGCTAGTATCAATATTTTCCAAAATTCACAGTTTTCATGAAATTCCCAATTTTCCAGGAAATTCCCATTCAAACTCATAGTTCTACAAGGACCTAAATTTCCTAAATGTTGTGCTATTTTTAAACCAGATTCCAACCTTTCAGCCATCCACACACACTACTCTTCCCAAGTATCGAATGCAAAACATGTTTTCCCTTTCCCCAAATTCCCGGTTTTCCCGGAATTTCCCATTGACAATGAATGGGCAATATACAAAACTCTCCATATCCCACATTTCTCACCCGATTTCAACCGTTCCAACATCCACACACTCCATTCACCTTGGACATTCAAGCCGTTTTTCAACCGTTTTTGACCTTTCAAAACATGTTTTTCTGTATAAATTTCCGTTTTTCCAGAAATTCCAGGAATTTCGAAATACCCATTCTCAATTCAAACTGTTACTACGTCAACATTTTTAAACTGATTTGGAACAATTCCAACACCAACCCATTTATATCATCTAGGACAATTGTGCTAGTATCAATATTTTCCAAAATTCCCAGTTTTCATGAAATCCCCAAATTTCCAGGAAATTCCCATTCAAACTCATAGTTCTACAAGGACCTAAATTTCCTAAATGTTGTGCTATTTTTAAACCAGATTCCAACCTTTCAGCCATCCACACACACTACTCTTCCCAAGTATCGAATGCAAAACATGTTTTCCCTTTCCCCAAATTCCCGGTTTTCCCGGAATTTCCCATTGACAATGAATGGGCAATATACAAAACTCTCCATATCCCACATTTCTCACCCGATTTGAACCGTTCCAACATCCACACACTCCATTCACCTTGGACATTCAAGCCGTTTTTGACCTTTCAAAACATATTTTCCTGTATAAATTTCCGTTTTTCCAGAAATTCCAGGAATTCCGAAATACCCATTCTCAATTCAAACTGTTACTACGTCAACATTTTTAAACTGATTTGGAACAATTCCAACACCAACCCATTTATATCATCTAGGACAATTGTGCTAGTATCAATATTTTCCAAAATGCCCAGTTTTCAGGAAATTCCCAAATTTCCAGGAAATTCCCATTCAAACTCATAGTTCTACAAGGCCCTAAATTCTCTAAATGTGGTGTCATTTTTAAACCAGATTCCAACCTTTCAGCCATCTACACACACTACTCTTCCCAAGTATCGAATGCAAAACATGGTTTCCCTTTCCCCAAATTCCCTGTTTTCCCGGAATTTCCCATTGACAATGAATAGGCAATATACAAAACTCTCCATATCCCACATTTCTCACCCAATTTGAACCGTTCCAACATCTACACACTCCATTCACCTTGGACATTCAAGCCGTTTTTCAACCGTTTTTGACCTTTCAAAACATATTTTCCTGTATAAATTTCCGTTTTTCCAGAAATTCCAGGAATTCCGAAATACCCATTCTCAATTCAAACTGTTACTACGTCAACATTTTTAAACTGATTTGGAACAATTCCAACACCAACCCATTTATAACATCTAGGACAATTGTGCTAGTATCAATATTTTCCAAAATTCCCAGTTTTCATGAAATTCCCAAATTTCCAGGAAATTCCCATTCAAACTCATAGTTCTACAAGGACCTAAATTTCCTAAATGTTGTGCTATTTTTAAACCAGATTCCAACCTTTCAGCCATCCACACACACTACTCTTCCCAAGTATCGAATGCAAAACATGTTTTCCCTTTCCCCAAATTCCCGGTTATCCCGGAATTTCCCATTGACAATGAATGGGCAATATACAAAACTCTCCATATCCCACATTTCTCACCCGATTTGAACCGTTCCAACATCCACACACTCCATTCACCTTGGACATTCAAGCCGTTTTTCAACCGTTTTTGACCTTTCAAAACATATTTTCCTGTATAAATTTCCGTTTTTCCAGAAATTCCAGGAATTCCGAAATACCCATTGTCAATTCAAACTGTTACTACGTCAACATTTTTAAACTGATTTGGAACAATTCCAACACCAACCCATTTATATCATCTAGGACAATTGTGCTAGTATCAATATCTTCCAAAATTCCCAGTTTTCATGAAATCCCCAAATTTCCAGGAAATTCCCATTCAAACTCATAGTTCTACAAGGCCCTAAATTCTCTAAATGTAGTGTCATTTTTAAACCAGATTCCAACCTTTCAGCCATCTACACACACTACTCTTCCCAAGTATCGAATGCAAAACATGGTTTCCCTTTCCCCAAATTCCCTGTTTTCCCGGAATTTCCCATTGACAATGAATGGGCAATATACAAAACTCTCCATATCCCACATTTCTCACCCGATTTGAACCGTTCCAACATCCACACACTCCATTCACCTTGGACATTCAAGCCGTTTTTCAACCGTTTTTGACCTTTCAAAACATATTTTCCTGTATAAATTTCCGTTTTTCCGGAAATTCCAGGAATTCCGAAATACCCATTGTCAATTCAAACTGTTACTACGTCAACATTTTAAAACTGATTTGGAACAATTCCAACACCAACCCATTTATATCATCTAGGACAATTGTGCTAGTATCAATATTTTCCAAAATTCACAGTTTTCATGAAATTCCCAAATTTCCAGGAAATTCCCATTCAAACTCATAGTTCTACAAGGCCCTAAATTCCCTAAATGTTGTGCTATTTTTAAACCAGATTCCAACCTTTCAGCCATCCACACACACTACTCTTCCCAAGTATCGAATGCAAAACATGTTTTCCCTTTCCCCAAATTCCCGGTTTTCCCGGAATTTCCCATTGACAATGAATGGGCAATATACAAAACTCTCCATATCCCACATTTCTCACCCGATTTGAACCGTTCCAACATCCACACACTCCATTCATCTTGGACATTCAAGCCGTTTTTCAACCGTGTTTGACCTTTCAAAACATATTTTCCTGTATAAATTTCAGTTTTTCCGGAAATTCCAGGAATTTCGAAATACCCATTCTCAATTCAAACTGTTACTACGTCAACATTTTTAAACTGATTTGGAACAATTCCAACACCAACCCATTTATATCATCTAGGACAATTGTGCTAGTATCAATATTTTCCAAAATTCACAGTTTTCATGAAATTCCCAATTTTCCAGGAAATTCCCATTCAGACTCATAGTTCTACAAGGCCCTAAATTCTCTAAATGTGGTGTCATTTTTAAACCAGATTCCAACCTTTCAGCCATCCACACACACTACTCTTCCCAAGTATCGAATGCAAAACATGTTTTCCCTTTCCCCAAATTCCCGGTTTTCCCGGAATTTCCCATTGACAATGAATAGGCAATATACAAAACTCTCCATATCCCACATTTCTCACCCGATTTGAACCGTTCCAACATCCACACACTCCATTCACCTTGGACATTCAAGCCGTTTTTCAACCGTTTTTGACCTTTCAAAACATATTTTCCTGTATAAATTTCCGTTTTTCCGGAAATTCCAGGAATTCCGAAATACCCATTGTCAATTCAAACTGTTACTACGTCAACATTTTTAAACTGATTTGGAACAATTCCAACACCAACCCATTTATATCATCTAGGACAATTGTGCTAGTATCAATATTTTCCAAAATTCCCAGTTTTCATGAAATTCCCAAATTTCCAGGAAATTCCCATTCAAACTCATAGTTCTACAAGGACCTAAATTTCCTAAATGTTGTGCTATTTTCAAACCAGATTCCAACCTTTCAGCCATCC
>NC_084584.2:7577500-7580000 GCF_033978685.3 Nerophis lumbriciformis | reverse complement strand
GTAGAAGAAGAAGCGCTTCCTGTTCTATGGGGGCGGGTGCTTTCCTTGGCGGTTGCTTGCGTAGAAGAAGAAGCGCTTCCTGTTCTACCGGGAAAAAAGATGGCGGCTGTTTACCGAAGTTGCGAGATCGAAACTTTATGAAAATGAATCGTAATAAAGCGCACCGGGTTATAAGGCGCACTGTCAGCTTTTGAGAAAATGTGTGGTTTTTAGGTGCGCCTTATAGTGCGGAAAATACGGTAGCTACAATTGAGGCATAATGATGCAATATGTACATATAGCTAGCCTAAATAGCATGTTAGCATCGATTAGCTCGCAGTCATGCAGTGACCAAATATGTCTGATTAGCACTCCACACAAGTCAATAACATCAACAAAACTCACCTTTGTGGATTCATGCACAACGTTAAAAGTTTGGTGGACAAAATGAGACAGGAAAAGAAGTGGCATAAAACACGTCCTAGAAAGTCGCAGAAAAATATACATGTAAACAAACTAAGGTGAGTTCAAGGACTGCCAAAATTAGTAGGACAAAACGGCGCTCGCCAAATACTCTAATCAGTGAAGCATGTTTAATATAAACAGTGTGCTTTATAACAATTAGGGAGGTTTGTGTCATGTTTGTCCTCCTACAGAAACCATATTAAAACAAAAAAAATATTTTTTTCCCCTCAACTTTTTCCATTTTTCATACATTTTTGAAAAAGCTCCAGAGAGCCACTAGGGCGGCGCTAAAGAGCCGCATGCGGCTCTAGAGACGCGGGTTGCCGACCCCTGGTCTAATACCACATGAAAGTGGTTGGTTTTTGGCATCTTATTTGTCCAGCTTCCATATTCGTTTTTATACACTTTACAAGAAATACATTGGCGGCAAACTCCGTAGCTTGCTAGCTTGTTTGCGCTGGCTTTCGGAGACTCTTATTTTGAAAGAGCAGGCGCGATGGAGCGGCACTTTTATTGTGAAGACAGGAACTGTGCAGTCAGTCTTTAGGCTTTTGACGGGATGTACGGTTGAAATAAAAAAGGGTCTTTTTTTCCTTCACACTTTTGATTGATTGATTGGAACTTTTATTAGTAGATTGCACAGTACAGTACACATTCCGTACAATTGACCACTAAATGGTAACACCCCAATAAGTTTTTCAACTTGTTTAAGTCAGGTCATGTGACCACCTTGCTCTGTTTGATTGGTCCAACGTCACCAGTGACTGCATCTGATTGGTGGAACGGAGTGAACGTCACCAGTGACTGTATTTGTTGAAACGCAGGCACTATGAAGGTCTGTCTGACAGACCAAAACAAACAAAGCGTGCATTAACAGATCGATAAAAATTAGTAGCGAGTAGCGAGCTGAATGTAGATAAAAGTAGCGGAGTAAAAGTAGCGTTTCTTCTCTATAAATATACTCAAGTAAAAGTAAAAGTATGTTGCATTAAAACTACTCTTAGAAGTACAATTTATCCCAAAAGTTACTCAAGTAGATGTAACGGAGTAAATGTAGCGTGTTACTACCCACCTCTGAATATGACCAATGTATGATCCTGTAACTACTTGGTATCAGATCCATACCTAAATGTGTGGTATCATCCAAAACTGATGTCAAGTATCAAAGAAGAGAAGAATAAGTGATTATTACATTTGAACAGAAGTGTAGATAGAACATGTTAAAACAGAAAATAAGCAGATATTAACAGTAAATGAACAAGTAGATTAATAATCCATTTTTACAGTTTGTCCCTCATAAAGTGTACAAAATAATAGGTGTATAAAAGACACAATATGTTACTGCATAGACTAATTAGGAGTCTTTGTTTGTTTACTTACTACTAAAAGACAAGTTGTCTATTTTATTTCAGGACTAAATGACAATAATAAACATATGTGTCATGTACACTAACATTTGTTGTCACAATAATGACATTTTGTGTGGTCCCTCTTATTCAGAGTAGTATGTAAGCACGTGTTGCCATGGTGACAAGATGAGTTGATGGTGTCCCTGTGACAGGACGGGGCTGTTCACGCCCGACATGGCGTTTGAGGCCATCGTGAAGAAGCAGGTCATCAAGCTGAAGGAGCCGTGTGTCAAGTGTGTGGACATGGTCATCCAGGAGCTCATCAACACGGTGCGCCAGTGTTCCCACAAGGTGAGCGTGCACTAAGACACCAGGCTCATCAACACTGGTCACTAAGACTCCAGGAGAACCAGCTTTGGCCAAGAGTCCAGCTTTAGTGCGGGAACTTGGCCAAACTGGCCCAATGCTGTACTTTTCTTGTCAAATCCAACTCACTTTGGCCATCACTCCAGCAGCACTGAGAGCAGACTCAGCCAAACTACAAAATCATTCACCCAAACAAAATGCCCCAACGTAAGGTGCTATTGACTAGCATTAGCAGTTTTACATGGCGATTTCAACACTTCCAACTTTGTTCATGGAAGCTACAGTTAAGATGCACGTGATAAGTGCAATACTTACATTGGTGACACTTTTTGGGGCGCAAC